>NC_067475.1:162266011-162566011 GCF_947179515.1 Apodemus sylvaticus | reverse complement strand
TGTGGCGCAGACCTCTAAGCCCACTGCTGAGGAGGCTGAGGTAGAGGCATTGACACTGCGGCACAGCAGAGGCAAGGCAGCCTGAGGCCTGCCCAAGACACACTGCAACGCCCTGCTGTGAAAATCAAATCAAAACAGACTTCATCTCAAACCAAGATTCCCAAGGTCAACTCTAGCCTCCACACAAGCACAGACATAGACACACACACACTCACTCCTTTAAGTGAAATCCTCTGGAGGTCTGGGTGGGACGAGGAGGCCTTACCCATGGATGGGGATGGAGCAAAGCTTTTCCATGTTGGAGAGAATAATCCGTAAAGTCTCTGGCTTTCTGGACGAGCCCAACTCGGTCACCAAGAGTGATTTGGTAATGTCTGAAAAGAGAAGCCATTTCAAATAAACCACTAGCCCTCACTAACCAAAACTCTAGAAGAGCAAATCTGACACAATTCAGAATAAAATGGGACATTTAAATCCTCTTTCCTAGTTTATCTAATTTTTTCCCCAAGCTTCAAGGATTAAAATACTTATAAAAGCAGGTGTGGTGCTTGACACAAGCCTGCAATTAAAACATAGTAATAAACCATTTAAAGAAATAAACAGGAAGGAAATGAACAAGAAGTACGCCCTCAAATGAAGCCTTTAAGAGGAAGGTTAGGACTGAGCATTGCACTGTGCGTCTTTAATCTAAGTGCTCAGAAGACAGAGGCAGGGGAGTCTCTCAGTTCAAGGCTAAGCTGATCTGTATCGCTAGTTCCAGGCAAGAGCTACAGTGAGACTTTGATTAAAAGCAAATCAAAGTGGGAGGAGGGAAGGAAGGAAGGAAGGAAGGAAGGAAGGAAGGAAGGAAGGAAGGAAGGAAGGAAGGAAAAGTTTTCTTGTTTATGAAAGTCTGCAAAGATCCCCAAATCAAGACTGCAAGTTTAAAGGCCAGGGAGTAGGACAACAGTGTACACAGCATTGATACTGTAGCCATAACTAACCTAGGGACAGAGAAAGCAAGGTATGTGGGCAGGTTATATGCAAAGACATCATTTTACCTGAGGGACTTGACCCTCGTATAGAGACTGAGAAACCACATGCATCCTTCTTAAGGATTCTCAGGTGGTTTTGTCTGCTGGGAGCATAGCCTGCCCTAGAACTTGCTTTACCCAGGCTGGCCTCAAACTCCTGATCCCTTTGCCTCCACCTTCTGAGTGTTGGGATTCCAGGAAGACGCCACCATGTCCAACTGATCTCAGCTTTGACACGCAATATGATTTACTGACCAAGAATGGGGTGAGTGACGTCACATCAAATTAAGCAGTGCTGAGAGGTGAGAGGTGGTGTAAGTGAGGCAGCAAGCCGAGAGCTGTCAGATCAGAAGCCTGACGCCACAGCCACGGCCACGGCCACGGCCACAGCCACAGACTCTGGGGTGCATGCGCTCACTGGCATCTGCTTCAATAACACAACTCTCCAGTCAGCTGATACTTGCTGACCCAAAGGTCAGTATACAAATATGGAGAAGGCAAGCGCCGGCTGCTGAGGGTGCCAGCGCTGGAAGGCAAACCCACCTTCCTGCTTTGAGACCTGAAGCTTCTGGCCGTTACAGTAAGCGCCCTTCCCCTTCCTGCCGGTGTACATCTTATCCTCCACACAGCTGTACACAACTCCAAACTCCATCTGCACAGGAAAGCAAGTCTCTTTTAGCACACCGCCTGGGTAATTTCCCCTTACCTGGTATAGTTTTATGCTCACGGATAGGCGGCAACACAGAGGACAGTTCCACTGGGTTGCTAGGGTTTGTACACGCTAGGCAAGCATGCTCCCACTTAGCCTGGGGCTTTCACCTCAGACATGCCCTAAGTTCCTGGTGGAGCCATTCAAGCTCCTCGGCTGCAGCGGCCCAGAGCCCATCAGCAGGGACGAGCACAGAGGACCGCGGCGACTACAGATGTTACTCTCCTGGTTCCGTAGGTAAGTATCCACTCACTTGTGTCTGTGTTCCTAAATACACGCCGCAGTTCCAGCCAGCCCTCGGCCGCCGACACATGAAGTCCCCCTTCCTCTGAGGCATTGTGGAGCCACACTGACTGGTGACACGGCTGCCGTGTCAGGAGCAGCCTGGTGCTGTCCCCTCCCTATGTTCCCTTGCTCTTCCTAACTCTGGCCCCTCGGGAAACAGGCCTCATCTACTGGGAAGGGCGCAAACAGGGCCGCGGCCTTGAGGCGCACGTTCACAGGTGGCACGAACCAAATATGAGAGACTTAACTTTTTCTCCGCACTGTGGGAAAGGAAAAGAAAGCGAAGTGCCTTACAAACCACACGCGAAGACGCACCTCTTTATTCACCAAGAAGCCAATCGAAACAGCCACGAAGGGAAACCTTGAAAAGGGAAAATCCACAAACTAACCAAGACAGAATGTCAACAAGTATGTATATAATTGTTTTCGAATCAATTCTTATAACCCCTGATCTAAGATGGAATACGGATGGAAGATGCACACACACAACACACACACACCACTGATCCTTACCGTGTCAGGTACTATACTAAGTTCTTATGAAAGTGAACAACTCCATGAATCCCACCAAGAAATAATTCTATGAAACAGGTGCCATTAATAAGGCCATTTTATACAGTCCTTTTTCCTTGAGACATTACTAGTAGTTTAAGCTAACCTGGAGAGCTCAATATGTAGCCCAGGCTGGTCTCAAATCCATGGCCCTCCTGCCTCTACCTCCCCAGTGCTAAGATTATACTCTTACACCTGGTGCCAAAGTTCTAGTGAACTTGACACAACCTCTACATATCTGAGAAGAGGAAATCTCAGTTGAGGAATTGGCTTGTGGGAATGTCTGCAGGGCATTGTCTTAATTAGCAGCTGAGGTAGGAAAGGCCTGCGCCCTCTGGGTGGTGCCGTCCAGGGCAGGCGGGCCTGGGCTGAGAAGAATGGGAGCAGAGCGGAGCCAGCGAAAGGTGAGCCGGGCTCCACAGCTTGCGCATCAGCTCGGCCTGAGCTCCCGCCTCGGCCTCCCTCAGTGGCGAGCTGTGAAGACTGAGGTGGAATCAGCCCTCTCCGCCCAAGCTGCTTGTGCTCATCGTTTTATCACAGCCACCGAAAGAAAACTAGAACATCTGGACCTTACGCATTCTCTTAACCTTTATTTTTCCTTCATGTGTATGCACTGTGCTCGTGCAGTGTCTGTGGAGGTCAGAAGAGGGCGTTGGACCCGCTGGGCCTGGAGTTACAAACAGCTGTGAGAGGCCACAGGTGTGCTGGGAATCGAACCTGGGTCCCGTGGAAGAGCAGCGGGTACTATTAACCCCAGCCCTGACTGGCGATAAGTATTCTCAAAACCGAGGCTTTGAAAGAGTAGCTTGTCCAGCATCACAAAGCCAATAAACAAGTTGTGGGATTCAAATCTCAGACCCTAATGCCCCACCCTTTTAGCACCCCTGTTCCTCTCTGAGAGTGAACTCACTGCACACAGAGAGGACCCCATCAGTGGACTTAGCAACTTCTTTACTGGTCTAAAGGGTCCATGCTACTCCGCCATTTCTGGAGTCTTCACAGGCCGAAAAGCGGTGACCAGGCACAGCACAGCACAGCACAGGCCCACACTGTACCATTTGCTCCCTGGCTCCACACCTTAGAAAAGCTCCGCACAACATGTTTCACTCCACCACCCAGCTCATCCACAGCATCTTCAAATAAAGCAGCATCAATGACTTCTACGATTTCCTCAAGTCTGTGTCGCCTTGAACAGAGACTCACCCAGTGAACACACAACAGCAAGTACACGAAAATTAAATGCATACCGATGCACAAAGTTAGTCGTTCCATCAATAGGGTCAATGATCCACGTGGGCTGCTCTGTCAAGACTGTCTTTTCCCCAGCTGCCACAGATTCTTCACCAATGAAACTGAGAGAAGGAAGGAAGGGGAGAGAGAGAGAGAGAGAGAGAGAGAGAGAGAGAGAGAAAGAGAGAAATAACATAATAAACATGGCGAAACAGTACAGAGTCCTAAATTCTAAATGGTATAAATACAGGGAAAGTACACACATCTGAAAAGGTCATCCTTAGCATGAGAAATTAAGAAAACACAGCAATCTTAAAAGTAAGTGCGGGGCGGGTGTGGCAGCGCGCGCCATGATCTCAGCACTCAGTTGGCACAGGGGGCAACAGTCAGGCCAGCCTAGGCGAGAGTGACACAGCCTCTCAAGTCCAGCAAACTGAACTGAGGGAGCTGGAGCTGCCAGCAACTACAGGTGTAACGGGTCCCTCCGTCCTCCTGGGGCCTCGGTGACCCACTGATGGAAACTCCCAGAGACCTCGGCCAGGGCTGGCCGAGTCACTCCCTACCCTGGCCAAGCTGTGAAGCTCTGGGTCTGTTTTAGAATAATGGCTTTAGAGAAGCAGAACGAAACCGAGAAGAGCTGGTGAGTTCCTGAGAATGTACCACAGCAGCCAAAGACTGTGCAACTGGTAAGTCAATTCTACACATGGTGTCTGCGGTCGCCGGTTTTCTTCTCAACTGTTCTTTTTTCTATTTTTTATCTTTGACATTGAACTCTCAATATATATTTGTCCTCTGTTTCCTTTTTCTCTTATTTGTAAGCCTTGTTATTGGCAGGAAGGATGTTCAGTCACAACTCTAAATATTGTTCCATCTCCATGACTAAAAGACTGACAGCAGTCAATGTCCCAAGGCGGAAGACACGGCAGCACTTAGCCGAAACCTTCAAAGGATGGCTTTTAATTTCTTAAGAGTTCTGGGGACTTGCACCTGCAGACAGTGCTCTACCGCTGACCCTGTTTCCAGCCTGCAGTTTCTGGAGACTAGGCATCACCGCGCAGGCTTGGCTGGCTACACATTCCCACGCGTCTTCCCTCCTTCTCCTGAGTGCTAGCATTAGGGGCATCTGCCATCTTGCCTGGATGAACAATGTTTTTTTGCTAAATTTGGGTCTGATTTAGGATTTTCTATGGAACTTTCTCATGCTGGTACTTCCCTCACATATGCAGAATTTCGCAATGCAGGGAGTTCACGCGAGCTTTCCAGCTGCGCCTAAGGCAGCAGACATGCTTCCACCATCCACACATTTCCTCCCGGCAGAGATCCCCTTTCCTGACCCTAGAACCACAGGGCAGGCAATCAACATAACTCAGCGCGCAGGGGCTCCAGTCAGGATTTGGAATCTTAACCAGTGAGGTAAAAAAAAATATAAAAGATTAGCCAGAAACAGCCAAGCCATCAGTTAAGACCAAGACCACACACACACTATCCAAAGCAACAGACGTCACCACAGGGATCTTCCTCCCGTCATCCTGGCCTGAGCAGCCCCACAACCTCCAACGAAGCTCCTTTTCAAGTCAGTCACCTATTACACCGCTGTATCTAGAAACATCTGCCTCACACAAACGCTTATTCCAGCCCAGACTTAACTCTCTCAAGATAAAGCGATAAAGCGGTAGAAGAAATACCCGTGATATGGGTACTTTTCCTTTATAGACGACATGAGCATTTTCTCAACTTTTTGGTCAGTAACGGTCACCAAGTCGGCGGGAGAACTTTTAATCATGACGTTCATCTCAGTTTTCAGAGCTTCACGAATCATCTAAAAAAGAGCAAGTAAAAAAGATGGAAATAATTTAAAACCAAACAAGAAAGAAAAGACAAAAATAACTTCAAGCATTCAACCACTCTTAACATGTTCTGAAATGTTTTCTTTCAAACATGTCTATGAAACAAGACACTTTAGAGAAATATTATGTAATTTCGTATCTTATTTTAGATTCACGACTGTTGCTGCAAAGGTTAACATCACAAAGTGAAAAATTCAGCTGGAAATGCCACTCCCATGCTGTCTAATGTCAACCCAGGCCTAGGCTCCACCCCCATGCCCATGATGCCTAAAGTTAACCCAGGCCTAGGCTCCACCCCCATGCCCATGATGCTTCACATTAACCCAGGCCGAGGCTCCACCCCCAGCCACGCCTCCCACAAAATCAATCAACTTTCACTGTATTTACAGTTTAGTGAAACTGCACGTGTAGACACCACTCAAAACATGCTTTGCTGAACAAGACTGCGCTGTAACATCGACACCCCACACACTCTGGCGTACATACTGTAGTGCATACCTCTCCAGCTTGTCTTGCGAGGACTACTGCATAATCCATGCACTCCTGCCAAGGGTCTCCCATTATCTAAACATAGTCAACACAGGTCAGCACAAACAGTTACAAACTGTGCAGGCACTCACTTACACAAGCATCTCAATTAGCAACACTTTGATTTACCCCTTCCCTGGTTTATATTTCAATTTTCCTCCACAAATAGTCCCAGTAAACATCATTTTGAAATATTACATAGTTCAGCTCGTAGTAAAAACGTTTTGTTATTGGTGCTGTTTTGAGTCAATGTCTCACAGTCCAGGCTAGTCTTAAAGCGAAGGATGACCCTGAACTCCGGATCCTCTGCCTGTGTTTTCCAAGTACTGTGATCACAGGCATGAGATATTATACCCACCTTAACAGAGGTATTATCAAAGCAAACGAGGTTCTATCAAGTAGTCTCCCAAGGGTCCACATTTTGGGTTGTAGCTGTACCATATCATATTGTGGGGGTGCTGGGGAACAGATGAGGTCAACACAGCCGCTAAGGGTTATTATGTGTAGGAGTGGGTGGGGAATATGACAAAGAACACAGGGAAGGCTGAAATAGAAGCACTTTTAAAGACAAAGGAACAAAGGCTGTCTGTGTTACCTCAACTCTAGGGAGTTGAGTGCTTCACAGATGGAATTTAAAAAAAAAAAAAGGTAAAGGTGAATAAATAATTCAAGGTTCACAGATCAGAAATACTTTGCCCCATATTATATGGGCAGATTTTACAGAACGTATGCTCAATTCTGATTAGAAAGTTCCCTGCTTTCCCTTACAACATTCTGAGAGAAGAAAACTCTAGGTCTAAAAATACTATGATAAAAGCAAAGGTACCAGTTACCTCCTGGACCTCAGGGGGGCGGGGCACGACCGTGCGACTTGCCAACTTTCTGCTGGCCTCTAGAGACTCACCACAGGCTTGACCACAGGCTAACGGGTTCCTGGCCCACGGAAGCATGGACGCTGTCATGCCCAGAAAAGGTGGCAGTCTTTATAGAGCCACACTCTGCCTGCTTCCCACGACAAGTTACACACTTGTGCTTCCTCTTTTGTACTTATTTTTTTTTACTACAAAGTTTCCTCTTTAAGAGCATCTGAAGTCTCTACCCTCTAGCACAGGGAGAAGCAAAGGGGACACTGAGCAGAAGCTGCTTGCTGTTGCTTCATTATCCTCTTTATTGATGTCAAGAGCCTTCGAGCTCTTGACCATCCTGGCTTAGCCTTCAGAACGTTGGCTGGTATTCCCGACAGAGGCCAGCACACCTACGCGCCTTTTCCTGTGACTCAAGCATCCAAGTCAGCGTATAAAAGGCCACCTTTTGAGTTACAGAATAAACTCCTCACAGCTCTTCAAGAATGGCTTCCAAACTTGGTCATTCTTGTTCTTAATGCTCTCCTCTGATCGGTCACAACTGGACATTCTTGGGCTTGCTCACCATAAACCTCACCATAAACCGTTCAAGCCACTCACACTTAACCTTGTGACAACACAAACAGAACACCTCCCGATTCTCCATGACCATTTCAAAAGCCATCCATCCCATCGTCAACCCAACAGATACCAACCAATAGACACTTGCTGAAAAACTGCTGCTGCTATGCAGTATTTGGTCATTTGTATGCATGCTACATCTTCTCAACCAGTTCTAATATATTCCTTGAGGAAAGGAGGCTGATAAATGAAAATTTCTGAGGTGCCCTAAAATGTAGCTGTCCAGAAGAGGGAAGAGACAACGGAAGTCAATTAAGTAACAGTTCTCTGGGATGTGTTCTTTTTTTTGGGGGGGGGGGGAGCAAGAATGGAGAATTAAAAAACATGTGTCTGGAGATCCAATTGCAGCGTTAACTCTTGATCTCAGAGGCACTTTTTTAGCCTTGTTGCTGGTAGTTTACAAAATGTGCCCTAAGTCTTGGTCCTTTTCCTAGCTGGTAAATGGCTCAATAAACCCTTTGATTTCAGAGACCTTTGCTTCAAGACTTGTTTTCCCGGGGGTTATATTCTACATTCCTCACTTTGGGAACAAAGTCATACAGACTTAAAACTTTCTATCCTGTACAGCCGAGCTACCCGCGTCACTTGTCCCCGCTCCTGATGCAGGGCATCCCCAACCCTGTGAATTCGTGGGCCTGGAACTTGCCGTGTAGAGCCCCGCGGGCTTGGGCAGAGCCGGGCTCATTCTGCGACTCACAACCTCGGAGACCGAGGACCTCCGGGCGAAGCGGCTCGGCTGTTTCCGGAGCACTGCGGCGAGCACGGCCTGGAGGAGGGCCCGGCCGCCGCCCCGGCCCAGCATGGGGAGAGCTCGTCCGCAGCCCGCCGGGAGCCCACGCCTCGGCCACCGAATAACGCTGCGCAGAACGCAGGGACAGAACCGACTCACCTCGCGCGAGCGCACCGCAATCGGTGCTCAACCGCCGGCGTCCGAGGACTCGGTTCCTAGGCTCTTCCGGAGGTAACGGGGGATTGCTCCGACAGGAAGTCCCGCCCCATTGAAGCTGAGAGCGAGGATGGACGTCTCGAAACCCCGCCTTCCCGTCGTCGCTCAGCTTGGTGCTGATGGCCTGGCCGAGCTTGTCCTTGCAAGGCTGGTCCGCTTGAAGTTACCGTGCTCGGGCGTCCTCCTGCATCCCCTTTCTTCTCTAAGAGTTTGCAAATCTCCACTTTTGTCTTTATTCGTTCATATTTTCCCATTTCCCATTCTGCTGTTTGGTCACCGATAAGTTGGAGCTGTGACTGTCAGTGGGTACCTCTCATTTGTTAAACCTGTAAGCCTAAAGGAGATTTTTATTTTTATTTTTTGATGATTGACTGTCAGCACCAGCTCTCTTCTCCGTAATTCGTTTAGACGCAGGTTGTTGGTTGGTGGACTTGACTGCTGCAGGCAGGCGCTCTCCGGACTGACTTCCAGCCCTCGGTCCTAAGGATGGAGCCCGGGGCTTTGTAAATAATATACAAGCATTCTGTCACTGAGCCATTCCAAGCCATTGATCTTTAACAGTGTCCCATTATGTAGCATAGGTTGGCTTCTCAAGTCTTTGAGCATCATGCCTTCCCTTCCGGATTACAAGCACGTGACACCACACCAGACAACAATTGTGCTCTTACATGCTTAAACATAAGTGGCACAACAATTTCATGAAGACTCCCTTCACTATACAGATAAGGAAACTGAGGCTTGGAGAAGTTAAAGGATTTGTCCCAAACTCATACAACAAGAGCATATAGCGCCCTGACTCCAAAGTCCACAGAATGAATATCCATGGCTTACCCTGGTTGTTCAGGATGGCCAACAAAGGCTAGTTGATGGTTCTTAAAATGTTTCCTCACATGGTCCTGTACCGTGGTCCTGTGTTACTCAAGTGGAACTCTATCCGCATGACCTACCCACAAGGACCACAATGTCCTTGCAGTATTACTTGTGAAGTGATTGGTTTCCAGGAATCAAGACAAGAAGTTATTAATGATGTGTAACGTGTCTCAGAGATAAGTGGCACGGATGGCGAATCTGATTTGTAAACCCACAGAGAGCCAAAATAAGTCTACTCTTCTGAAGACTGCTGCCTTGAGACACTGTCACACACTCATGGGTGTTTGGTTTTCCACAAAAGGCCTTCAAGAACTCGGTGTTGGGGTCTTCTACTATCAGTGATTTGAAAATTTTATCAAATGTATGCTGACAGGCATGAATATGTGACCAAATGGAATTGCCTCTGCCTGGCATCCCTCTTGTTCTTAACATGTCCGTTAAGAACCTGTGTCTTAAACCTCTGCATCTCTGTGTTTCACAGATTTGAAAGCTGACCTGACACATTCTCAGTGCCACAAAGCACAACTAGAAAGGGAGATGCCTGTCTTTTGATTGACAAATTATGTTCATTTAGAGGAACCTTGACAGGTCCGTGTTATGGAAATGCACTTAGCATTTGAGCCTCTGAATGGGCGTTTCTGTTTGAAGAGGCAAATGTTCCAGGGAAATAACTATCACTGTTCTGATCAGGATAGACACCCACCAGCACCCATCAGGTCTTTTACAAATCATGGTTGTATACACTGGACTCGGCGACATAAGAACGAACGGATTCGGTTAGCTTGTATCAGCCCAAACACTACAGGCGAGAACACCAGAGGAAAATGCTCAACCGTTAGGTGTAGGCTGCAAACATAGCTTGGTGTTGGTGTTCCAGACCATCAGTATGCATCTGTCTGTGCTGACGGTTGAAACTCGGACAAAGCGATAATAAGAGCTAACTCTGTACTCTGATAAGCAAGCGCGGTGGATTTATGGTCTATATAATTCCCGGTGCAATCTAATAGAGATGACATCATTATCTCCATTTTTAAAATAAGGGGACTGGACGGTGGGATAACTATTTTATCTCCAACAACGGGAATGAGGCCAATAAGAGTGGGTTGTTTGTTTGTTTGTTAGGCTTAAAGGTACATTGTCTTTGGACAAGAATATGGACTGGTTTCAGGCACTAAAAAATGAATCAGAATTCTCAGTTATACATTTTTGATGATGTAAGAATATATCCCATGGAGCACATATAGAGGATTTTGTTCTTTGTTCTTTGTTTTGTTTTTAATGCGTGAATTTAGTTTTTGCAGTGTTAGAATCCAGGACGTCCAGCATGCCAGCAAGCACTCTATGACTAAATTGCACACTCCTGGCCAAAGACTAATCAATTACTTGTTGAAGCATAGTCTTCATTTGGGTCTTAGCCTGTGCTGTAACAACCTGTTGGCATATGGGATGCCAGCATGATAGGAAAAATAAAAATGAGTTTCATGTTCAACGATGAGTGAGGAGAGTGAAAGAGTAGAAACTGCTACAGAAGAGCTGAGCTGGCCTGCACAGGGCGTATCCGAGAGACCAGACAACTCTCCTTCACACAGAAGCAAAGACCTGTGTAATACAAAAAATATAGAATCCTGTGCCTTAGGCCAAGCCAATATCTGACTCAAAAGAAAACCACAAAATGGCAAACAAAGACTTAAATGTCAAGAAGTGGTAGAAAACAAACTGGAAAGCCATATTAAACTCACAACAGAGGCTCACAAATGCCTTTGCAGGGCTTTCTGTACATAGCAAACAGGCTTCTTCGCAGGAAAACTATGCAAGCCAACTTAGACTTCTGTAAGATCACTGTGACTGACTAGAGTTAGAAGAAGCCAAGGCCGGTTTGGAAAGCTTTGGGGAAGCAGCAATGCCAACCACAACAGTAGTGGAACTGGGGAGGAGGCTGGTGCAGGCATCAGAGGAAACTGCAGTACTGGTTTACAGAGAGGATGGGTAGGGGAGGAGAGGCGGCCTTTTCTCAAAAGTGCCGGTGCCTTCAAGGGGGAAGGGGGAACAGAACTCAGAAGCACGTGAGACTGTGGAAACAAAGCCCCTGTGTTTATTCAAGACGCACTGCTTCTGATGAGCTGGGGTGATGCCAGCTAGGAGTCAGCGTTTACGGCCCCTTCCTCAGGACAGTCTTCCCTTGGAAACCTAAGGATACAAAGAACCACTGCTTATTTCCATTGGTTCCTCATTAAGAGATTATAAAATCATTACCAAACTGACACACCGCAAAAGTAGCTTAATCCCCCTTCTCAATGTGTATTGTGTCACAAGGTGCTTAGTATGGGTATAACACACACACACACACACACACACACACACACACACACACACACGTACACACACACATGCGCACATGTACACACATGTAACATTATACACATGTGTACGTTACACACACACATACACACATACACACACACACAAATATAAACATAAAAGTACTAGAAGAAATAATCTCCTCACCTCCCATGTCAAGCTTTTAACCAGCTTGAAGGTGACTTTAGTGCACATGCTATTTTATGTGCAGTTTGAATCAGCCAGGTATGCGGTATGTTTTAAACTAGAGGAGTATTTTCATTTTCTGGGCTAAGGAGCGACCTTGTAGACCAGAAGGAGCAGTAACATTTCTTTTTCTTTTTTTTTTTTTTTTTTTTTTTTTTTTTTTTTTTTTGGTGTTTCGAGACAGGGTTTCTCTGTGTAGCCCTGGCTGTCTGGAACTCACTCTGTAGACCAGGCTGGCCTCGAACTCAGAAATCCACCTGAGCAGTAACATTTCACAGCCGGAACACATGGCTACTGTGAAAGGAGCTTCAGAGGCCTCATGGGCTTTGGTCTGGGAAAAAGAAAGCTGAATGATGACCAGGGCCAAGAAACTATTCGACATCCCACTCTCGACAGCAACCGTTTTGCAAACAGGAAGAGGCAGCAGGTAGACCTTAGCAAAGGAATAGCCAAACAAAAAGCCCAGTACAGGAACCAGAAGCCCCAAAAGAAACACCTCTAGGTTAGCCATTCTCAGAAACACCAGTCCCATCCTGAAAGCCAAGTAGACCCCCACGAACATTAAAGTCAAACTCAGAGGCCGCACTATTCTCTCTAAACATGCTTTTTCAGGCATTAAAATGCTTTTTCAGGCATTCTGTGCTTTACGACTACACCAGTCGATATGGGCGTAAGTATGAACAGAAGAGTAGACACGATCTTCAAGACAGGAATGTGAAATACACCTGCTAGCCCCAGCAGCCGGCTGTATGAGTACGAGTTGACAGGCATCACGATCAGGGCCAGAGATGCTGACGTGCAAGTCATCAAAACGGACAAAGTGACATCCCCTTCCAGAAGGAGAGCACAGAGATAGCCCCACCTCCTCCTGGGCACGTGCAGGTCATTATGAATCCAAAAGCTTGTACCTTAGGCAAATCCAAAATCTGAGACAAGAGAAAACCACAGAATGGCATAAGAAAAAACTGTATAACCGCCCCAAGAAGTATTGGCAACGGTCTCTTCCACGCTGTTTCAAGCACCTGGAATTCGATCTTGCAGCCAAAGGCACATTTATTTAGAAGGATCATTGATAAGACAAGCAGGAAGGTGTAGACATGGATTGGTGCCTGGAAGTGGCTGTCCTCCGTCTGCCCGAACACTCTCACTCTGACAGTCTTTATCTCTTCAATGAGTGTTGTTTGCCTACCTTCAGACTCCCAGAGCTGCAGGGTCAGATTTGTGTCTCCTGGGAAAGTCTTCAGGCTGACGGTGAAGTCTGTGACACCCAGGGAGGTCCTGGTCACATTCACCACCTGCAGCACTTTGGGATCCTCTGACTTCACAAGGAGGTAGGTGGAGTGAGGCCCTTTATCTTTATAGCTGGATCTTACGATGATGGTGTCTTTTTTCTTTTCTTTTCTGTTCTTTCTTTCTTTTCTTTTCTTTTTTTTTTTTTTTTTTTTTTTTTTTTTTGGTTTTTCGAGACATTGTTTCTCTGTAAAGCCCTGGCTGTCCTGGAACCCACTCTGTAGACTAGGCTGGCCTTGAACTCAGAAATCTGCCTCCCAAGTGCTGGGATTAAATGTATGTGGCACCTCTGCCTGGCAAGGAGAAACTCTTAAGCACGGTGACCATTTAGGTGATAGTCACAATGTTCATGGTGAATCCAAGTGAATTCTAGGAACAGAATTCTGACCAATATAGTCAAGAAACAGCTACTGAGTGCTTGTTTTGTGTGGTTCTAGAGAACTAGTGAAAGCAAGACAAACTAATGTATGCAGAGGAGGATGGGCATGACTGTGGTCTCCACAGCAGTAGGAAGGTCTTCAATGAAGACCAGTGCATAAAGCACCCAGTACAAAGGCCACAGTTGCCTAATTGTTACCACTGTTTTTTTTATTGAACATTGTTCTCCCTATTTCCTTAACCTCAGCTGCGAAGTCACCTCTACCTACACTGGATTCTTTGTATCCTAGAACATGTTAATATGCTTCAGTCTCAGGACCTTTGTGCACAGTAGTCTCTGGTGTCAGGTTATACAAGAGCTCTGTGTTCTTTTCCTTCACCCTCCATACTCCCCAATTTGTGCTTCCTACTCCCAACTGAATAGCTAAACTTTCAGGAACTAGTTAGATATGCAATCTCATTTTTCTTTGCTAGACCTTTCCCAGACTTCTGCATTTTGTGCTTGTGCTTAGCTCAAGCATCAGAACCAGCCTTCAAGTCAGAAAACAGAAGGCCCATGTGCGAGCCTGGAATGCCCCAGCAGTGTGGATGCTTGGCTCCTATTCCACACTTGCAGAAGCTAGTGTCTTTTCAGACATATCCCAGGAAGCAGGCCTGCTCTGTTGACAGTCTTCAGAGGTAAGGTGCCTGGGAAAAGTCACAGTCATAAGCAAGATAAAGCATGTGACCTCTTAAGGGCACTTGGACCTGTGAAGCAGAGGACTGCCAATGGTCCAGCCCATGTCCTTATAACAGAGGATAAAACCATCCTAAGAGACATTTTCTTGGAGCAGTTGGAGATAGCCAAGGTGAAACATGCTAGAGGTAGAGAAGGAAGAGAAAATGCTAATAGAAGACTTGCTGCTAAACATGGAGCCAGTTCTATATTTATTAACCCATAAGTCCAGGTTTTTACCTTTCTTCCTCTGTGTGCAGGCACTGCTAATAATAGGGATACTTAGAGTCTGGCTTTTTGGCTGGGCACTTAAGGCTTTGTAGAGCCCGTGTTTATCTATCTCGTTTTACTGCATCCTCCTTAAAGTATACAGTAGTAGTCCCCAAAGGTTGTGTGTTCCAATAACCTGGGGTTTGATTGTCTTATAACTTGTGAGTCCCAGACCATTCCTGAGAACAACTAAGTCATCATATTGGGGGTTCAGTGTTGCTCACTAGAGGTAAAAGATTCATATAAGCTTCAGTCACACTTGATATGTTTTCAAGCTTCTGTGTTCTTGTGGCATTGCTGATGGACAGTGATTTGTCTGTGTGCAAGCAGTAGCTCTGCATCTGGTACAGGTCAGTCAAGCTTGTCTTGAAGCTTCTCCATGCATTCAGCAGTCCTAGGCTCTCTCATTGTTCTGAGAGTAACATCTCTCCCAATGTAAGCTTTCAAGTTGATGACATCAGCCATTTTGATCCCATGCCAATTTGCAAATGACTGTCCCCTATTTCTTTTCACTTCTGAAGTGTGTGTCAAAACAAATCCCATGGTTTTTGTGTTAGTGATGAGGTTGAAGACTAGTCATACAATCAAACTCAAATTGTTTACCATTGAGAGAGGTATTTAAGAGTAGAAGACATGGTTTTCAGGTGGTTACAGCCTAAAATCTAAATATAATTCAGAGATAGAACTATAATTTCTTTTTTTTATTCGATATATTTTTTATTTACATTTCAAATGATTTCCCCTTTTCTAGCCCCCCACTCCCCGAACGTCCAGGAAGCCCCCTTCTCTCCCCCTGTCCTCCCACCCACCCCTTCCCACTTCCCCGTTCTGGTTTTGCCAAATACTGCTTCACTGAGTCTTTCCAGAACCAGGGGCCACTCCTCCTTTCTTCTTGTATCTCACTTGATGTGTGGATTATGTTTTGGGTATTCCAGTTTTCTAGGTTAATATCCACTTATTAGTGAGTGCATACCATGATTCACCTTTTGAGTCTGGGTTACCTCAGTTAGTATGATGTTCTCTAGATCCATCCATTTGCCTAAGGATTTCATGAATTCATTGTTTCTAATGGCTGAATAGTATTCCATTGTGTAGATATACCACATTTTTTGCATCCACTCTTCTGTTGAGGGATACCTGGGTTCTTTCCAGCATCTGGCAATTATAAATAGGGCTGCTATGAACATAGTAGAGCATGTATCCTTATTACATGGTGAGGAATCCTCTGGGTATATGCCCAGGAGTGGTATAGCAGGATCTTCTGGAAGTGAGGTGCCCAGTTTTCTGAGGAACCGCCACACTGATGATGATAGAATTCTTTATCTACTTGACAAACTTCTGTTAGTTTTGCTGTGGCTCTGTTCAGTTTGAGTTTCCCTGATTAGTCCATTGAGGAGAATGGGGAGTTTCAGTCACCCACAATTATTGTGTGGGGTATGATGTGGGCTTTAAACTTTAGTAAAGTTTCCTTTACAAATGAGGGTGCCCTTGTATTTGGAGCATAGATGTTCAGAATGGAGAGTTCTTCCTGGTACATTTTCTCATTATGTTTACTATTTTGTTTGTTTATTTGCTTTACTAATATGAGAAATTGGTCCAGAAACCCAAGAAAATAACCACACAATCCACACAATTTTATTTAGTCTATAAACCCTGATAAGAATTTATTTTAATGCAAATGGGTCCCATAGCTCCTTCTGAGTGGTCAGAGTTTGACTTTATATTGATTCATGCTTACTTTCCTCACAATGGCCCATATGATAAGCAGAAAACAATTGTGAGTATATAGTGTAATTTTGCAAACATATCTGTATTTCAAGAAATGCTGCTCTTGGAATTTTAATTAAGTGGCTTCTTTATAGATATTTTAATCAAACTTTGGCTTACATTACCCATACATACACCAAACACATGACAAACTTTCTAGTCATTATAGAGCTTGTAATCAAAAAGTAATAAGACAGTCAAATAAGATGAAGAGGTATAAAAGAAAAGGACTTCATGAATTTTGCAGGCAAATGTATGGAACTAGAAAATATCATCCTGAGTGAGGTAACACAGACCCAAAAGGACTTGGATGGTATGTACTTACTGATAAGTATATATTAGCCAAGAAGTTCAGAATACCCATAATACAACTCTCAGACCACAGGAAGCTTAAGAACTTACGGAAAGACCAAGTGTGGATAGTCAAACCCACTTAGAAGGGGGAACAAAATAATCATGGGATGCAGAGGGAGAGAGGAACCTGGGAAGGAAAGGTGTGGGGAAAGGGACAGAATCATGTGTGGAGGGTGGAGACAAGAGAGAAGCCCATAGGGTTAGAAGAATGAATCAAAATATGCAGCAGTGGCGGGTGGGAGGCAGAGGGAACCTCTAGAGAGTCCTAGGGGCCTAAGATGCTACCAAGGAATGACATTAGCTGAAATGTCCAACAATGAGGAGATGGAACCTGAAGAGATCACCTCCAGTAGATAGACATCTCATCCAGTTGAGACAAGGGGCCAACCCCCTATCTTCATAATTTTTGACCCAGAATTATTCCTGTTTAAAGGAAATTAAAGGACAAAAATGGAACAGAGACTAAAAGAAATGCAATCCAGTGACTGGCCCAACTTGGGATCCATCCCATGCGCTAGCACCAAACCATGACACTATTACTGATGCCATATTGTGCTTGCAGACAGGAGCCTGGCATGGCTCTCCTCTGAGAGGTTCTAAGAGCAGCTTCCTGAGACAGATGAAGATACTTAAAGTTAACTAAAGGATTGAGTTCAGGGAACCTTATTGAAGATTTAGAGCAAAGACTGAAGGAGTTGAGGCGAATAGCAAACCCATAGGAAGAACAACAGTGACAACTAACCAGGAAGCCTCTGAACTCCCAGATTTAGCCAAAAATCAAGGATCATACATGGGCTGGTCTGTGGCTCTGGGCACATATGCAGCAGAGGACTGCCTTGTATGTCCAGATGCAGATGTTAGTGGTGGAGGTGGTTATGGCACAGGTTGAAAGTGAGGTCCGGCCACCACATGTTTGAAGGCCTTCAGCCAGGCAACCTTGTCTCTGGTTCCAGCAGAGACCACAGTCCAGGTTTGGTGGACAGGCACAGGAGGACTACATAGCAAGGAAGGAGAAAGCAGAATCCAAAGGTTTAGTAAAGAACTTTTCCCAATCTGTAGGTTGCACTTTTATTGTATTGGCAGTGTCCTTTGCCTTACAGAAGCTTTTCAGTTTCATGAGGTCCCATTTGTCAATTGTTGATTTTAGAGCCTAAGCCATATTTTGAATATTAGTCCTCTATCAGATGTGGAGTTGGTGAAAAAAAATGGTCTCATTCTGCAAGCTTGTGCTTTGCTGTGCAGAAACGGGTCAGTTTCATGATCCCATTTATTAATTGTTGATCTACATGCCTGTGCTAAAGAGATTCTGTCAAGAAAAGTTGTTCCTGTGCCAATGAGTTCAAGGCTATTCTTACTTTCATGTTTTTCATGTTCAGTATATATGGTTTTATGATGAAATCTTTGATCCATTTAGACCTGAATTTTGTGCAGGTGGCAAATATGAACCTATTTACATTCTTCTACATATGGCCATCCTGTTTGATCCGCACCACTTATTGAAGATACTGTTTTATTTTCCTTCTATATTTCTGGGTTATTTACCAAAAATCAGGTATCCATAGCTGTCCATATTTTTGTTTGTGGCTTCATTTGATTCCATTGATAAAATAATATATTTTATCAAATAACTTGAGAGTTTATTACAATACCTATATAACTGGAAATCAGGAATGGTGTCTTTATCATGCAGGCTTGCTTTTAACTATTCTGATTTTTTGTTTTCCATAGGATGACAAAATTATTCTTTCATGATATATAAAAAATTATGTTAAAATATTGGTGTGGATTTGCATTGAATCTGTTGATTGCTTTTGATCAAATGACCATTTTTACTACATTAATCCTACTGATAAATGAGCATGAGAGACCTTTGCATCTTCTGAAATTTTCCTCAATTTCTTCAAAGACTTCAAATTTTTAATCAAACAAGTCTTTCACTTGCTTTGTTAGAGTTACCCTAAGGTATTTTATATTATTTGAGGCTATTGCTAAAGATCTTGTTTCACTATTGTCTTCTCAGTCTCTTTGTAATTTGTTTATGGAAAGCCTACTAATTTTTTAAATTTAATCTTATATCCAACTCCTTTCTTAATTCTAATTCTTCTTTGAAAGTCTGGTAGTATTATATGAGAAAAACATTTCGACCTGAGGTTTTTTTGTTTGGTAGTCTTTTATTAGCTGCTTCTGTTTCACTTGGGGTTATAGGTCTGTTAAATTGTCTATTTGATCTTAATTTACCTTTCATAAGTGAGGACAATAGAGAAAACTGTCCATTTCTTTTAGATTTGAAAATTGTGTAAAGGTTTTTTTTTTTTTTTTTTTTTTTTAAAGTATGCCCTCATGATTCTCTGGATTTTCTTGGTTTCACCTAAGTCCATGTTTTTCTTTCAAATTTCGTTAATTTTGATGTTCTCTCTCCATCATTTCATTAGTTTGATAAAGGTCAATCTGTATTGTTAATATTCTCAAGGAATCTACTCTTTGTTTAATTGATTCTTTTTGATGTTCTCTTTGTTTCTATTTTGTTTATTTCAGTCCTCAGTATGATTATATGTTGCTGTGCATTGCTTTTTGGTATGATTACTTCTTTTGGTTCTAGAGTTTTCAAGTGTGCTGTCAGGTTGTTAGTATGAGATCTCTCCAACTTACAATAAGAATGAAGTACATAATAAACTTTATTCTCAACTATGCTTTCATTGTGTCCAATAAGTTTGGTATATTATGTACTTATTTTTATTAAATTCTAGAAAGTCTTAATTTCTTCCTTTTTTTCTCTCTTGATCCATTATTTTATTCAGTGGAAAATCATTCAACTTCCATGAGTTTGTCAATGTGCTGTTGTTTCTATTGTTGCTAATATTCATCTTTAATCCCTGATAGTCTAATGGGGTACAGGGAATCATTTCAGTTATCCTACATCTGTTGAGCCCTACTTTGTATCCAAATATGAAGTCAATTTTGGAGAATGTTCTAAGGTACAAAGTAGAAGTTATACTCTTTTGTGTTTGGGTAAAAGTTAATCCCTGGTAGTCTGATGGGGTACAGGGAATCATTTCAGTTATCCTGCATCTGTTGAGACCTGCTTTGTCTCCAAATATGAAGTCAATTTTGGAGAACATTCTAAGGTACAAAGTAGAAGTTATACTCTTTTGTGTTTGGGTAAAAGTTCTGTAATATCTGTTTGGTCCCTTTGGTTTATAATGTCTGTTAGCTCTGATATTTCTCTCTTTTGTTTTTGTTGGATGACCTGTCCATTTCTGAGAGGTCCCTTGGTGGATATTGAAGTCTCCCACTATCAGTGCATGTGGGCAAACCTATTATTCAGTCCATAGTAGTGTGTTTGCTACTGCTGCTGCTGCTGTTATTGTTGTTGTGTTGGGTGTTTTTACACACTTGGACATCTGATAGGCAGGACACATTTTTGGCCAAAGGCTTTGTAGGTGGGTTGTTATCCTTATCCTTGCAATGGGAATGCTGCCTGGCTAAAGGAAGTGGGCACTTTGGATCCTGGATCCACTTCTCTCCCTGTTAGGAGTCTCAGCTAGATTCTCCCATAGACCCTCTGGGCCTCCCCTGATCCCAGGTCTCTGGAACATCCCCGAGATTGCCTCCCCACTCCCACTGATCTTTCTTCTCTATCCCCTCTTCTCCCTACATAAGATCTTCCCTGGCCCGCTCACCTCCCCATTCCTTTTTCCAGCCAGTTCCCTTCTTCCATCAACCTCCAATATCTATTTTGTTTTCCCATCTAAGAAAGATTTATACATTCTTTCTTTTGCCCTCCTTGTTTCTTGGTTTCTTTAGGTCTGTTGATTATAGCATGGTTGTCTTGTACTTTATGGCTAATATCCACTTTTAAGTAGGTATATGCCACACATGTTTATGTGGTTCTGTGTTAACTAACTCTGAATATTTTCTAGTTTCATCCATTTGCCTGCAAAATTTGTGATGTCCTTGTTTTTAATGGCTGAATAGTATTCCCTTTGTGTAAAACTACCACATTTTCTGCACCATAACCATTCTTCAGTTCAAGGACATCTGTGTTGTTTCCAGATTCTGGCGATTATAAATAAAGCTGCTATGAACATGGTTTAGCAAGTATCCTTGTGGGAAGTGTAGCATCGTTTCGGTATATTCTCAAGTGTGGTGTAGCTGGGACTTGAAGTAGAACTATTCCCAATCATCTGAGGAACCACAAAAATGATTTCCATTGTGACTTTATGAGATTTTACCCCCAACCCCCAAAAAAGAGGAGGGCTACCTTTGCTACACAATAAGCCTGACAACATGATTTTATTCTTTATTTTCTGTGTGTTGTGAAGGGGAGGGCATTGATTGCCTGTCTAACTGTCTGCCTTCTGACCAGCCTGCCTGTCTTCTGGTCTGTCTTTCTGTCTATGAACCCTTGCATGTCTGGTGCATTCATATGCTGATGAAGGGGTCAGTTCTGCTGAAATTAAAGTTGTGGATGGCTGTCAGCTCTTTCTTGCCTTCCCCGTGGGTGGTGAGACTTCTGGCCCTGATCTATAATTCTTGGGGCATATACAGTCCTGGAAAACAATGATGGCCAACATGCCTGTAGACCTGATTTTATTATTGTTTTGTGTGTCTGTGTGTTTGGTGAGGGAAATGCCTGCCAGCCTGGTTTATTGCCAGCCTGTAACTCTATCAGAAGCCAGATGAAGGAGTCAGATCAGCTAAAATTAAATTTGTAGTTGCATGTCAGGTGACAATTGCTTGCCCTGTGTATGGAGGGACTTAAACCCATGAAACATAGAAACATAATGGGCAAAGCCAGAAGGGCTATTTGTTAAGATTCTGTCAGCCATTTTAGTATTATAGAGTTATGTCTCAGGAGCTCCTTAGTCACATTAAATAAGAACTATGGGAAATACAATACATTTGTGTGCTAGTTTTCCCATTTTAACTTAAAGATACTTGATTATCTCTAAGGTATACAGATAAAATAATGCTTATATCCTTGAGATACTTAAAAATAAACAAACTACCACCACTAACAACAACAACAACAACAACAATTTAAAAAACCTGTGAGTAACAACTACAACAACAACAAATATTCAAATTGCAAATTTCTTGTGCCCTTAATCCATGGCTTCTTTCATTACTTTTCGCATGCAAGGAAGGGGTCAGAATCCCTAACATTTGAATCTAAAGGTTCAGTCAAATAGCTGCTGATGTAGTAAATAGTTCTGGTCATTGATTCTGGAAGCTTGTGTGGTTTCCATGCTGCAACTTTCCCTAATCTCTCCTCCATAGACAGATGAATGAGACATGCATTGAGGGCTGTTGAAACTGGTTCATGTCCCCTCTCTCACATGTATGTTTCTATTACCTATTTACTACCCACTGCATGTTTGTGTTTGAAAGAGATTTACTTATTTATTTTTTTAGTATGTACTAGGCCACAATTCCTGCAAAAACAAACAAACAAACAAATAAACAAAAAACAACCAATCAGACTACTGAAATCAATACATTATTGCACTTATCCAATGTGCTATCGAATCTCTGGGTTCTAAGTCTGTCTTACCTACAGAAGGATTTCCAGAATAACTATAAATATTTATATTTTTCTATTTATTTAATCACTCTTTATTGTCTGTCTATAGTTCTTTCTGCCTCTGTCTTTCAAGGCTACACAGTGAAACTCCATCTCAAATAATCCAAAACTAGCTAAGTCTGCCTGGTATGTAGAAGGACTCAAGGACAATTAATTATGTTTGTCTCTTATTATGCATTTTAATGAAAAATATCAATAAGACTTAAAATTGAAAGGGTGATATAAACCCCATTCATCTACATTTAAGGACCTCATTTACCTCCATTTAAGGATCAGGTTTGATTTTTTAAAAGTTATAAGACACAAGCTACAGGCATTGACCATAAGTTCTAGATACTATGTCATAAAACAGGAGCTCAAAGAACAGACCATAAAATCCAGAACAGATCATAAAATCCCCAAGAACAGCTTGAGAACAATCACAAAGATTGGGAAATACCATATCACAGAAAAAACCATCTGGGCTGAGCAGCCCTATTTCATCACATGGTTGAATGTTCATGACACAGGAATACAGAACAGGAAGCACCTATTAGACTCTAGCACCCATCAATGAAATTGCAGATTACCTAATGCTTCTAGAAAGTTCCCTTGGTTCCTTATAAGAAGGCATGCATACCTTTTACGGGGTCCCCATTTTAGAGAATGGTTGACTCCTGCATGCTGTTGGATTCTGCAGAATAAACACTCTATGTTTCTGCATACTACCTGAGGCTCTGGTCTTCCGTCATCGATTTTTGTACAAATACAAATGATTGATTCATGTATCTTGGGATTTTATGAGACTTCTGGTTGCTTTTAGGTGCTTCCTCACAATTCTGCACATTCAAACTGGGTTTAATTGGGTTCTGGTTCTCTAGAGATTACTAAACAGAGGAAAAAAAAATATGACCTGCCAAATTAAGTCACAGGGCTGCTTCCATCTTCAGGAGGTCATTAGCCAAGATGGAAAGATGGATACCATCCACATGGCAACATACATCTTGGTGAGGTCAATCAAATGACAGAACAAGAAATTAGAAACAAATAAACAAGCAAACACAAAAACTTCCATGGGTTGAAGAAAGAACAAGAAATTGGGAGTAGATATAAATGCTTTTAATCTCAGTCTCAGAGAGGCAGCAAAAGACGAACTGAGTTTCTTCCTTGACAGGGATTTCTCCACACCGACAAATCCTATGTCAAATACACCCTGTCCCACCCCCTCAAAATTATCCATTTTACCTTTCCAGACTTATGTCTGAGGAGACTCCTACTTACGTTACACAAAAACAGAACAGTATGTGGTACAAATTGTTAATCCCAACCCATGAGTTCTTACCCCACCTTAATTATTTACATTTTGGATAAAAGACAAACATTTTTTATTTATATGCCTTAAATGACACAAGAAGAAGCAGGCAGATATCTACCCTCCATCTTATTAGAATTTACCTTTTTATCAATAACCTCAAGTGATTACTGATTATGTTTCATTTGTGCTGATATTAGCATTAATTGGCCAGTGAAGATTACAGCTTTTGGAGATGGCTCAGATGGAAGGTACCTATCTGATGCTCTTTCTATGGATGCTTGAGTTCAATTCCAAGGGAGCCACATAGAGGGTCCTCCTAGGTTCTGGTGCCCTCTTCTGGCATGTAGGCATATATGCAGATTGCCATGCATATACATCAAACATGAATGAATGAATGAATGAATAAATAAATAAATAAATAAATAAACAAGAACAAATATTCTAGCGTTTGTCTTGCTATGGTGGTGCAAGTGGCTCTGTGGGTTTGAGGCTAGCTAAGTCAACAGAGTAAGTCCCAAGGCTGCCGTTGTTACCCAAAGAGAAATGCTATCTCCAGACAAAATAAAACAAGGCAATAGAAGATTATGGTTTTTATTTTACAGTTATATCTTCCCTCTAGTGTCATTGTTTTCTTGAACTTAGATGAAGTCCTGTTTAACTTCTTTCTTTCTTCCTTCCTTTCTTTTCTTTTTTTCTTTCTTTCCTTCTTTCTTTTTTTTGTGGCAAGGGTTGTATAATGTTGTGTTTTCCACATATTGTCTTCCAGCTTTGGATGTCTCCTCCCTACACCATCAGGTTGTGTGTAAGACAGGGGTGTAGTTATCTGGCCTAAACACTGTGACCTCTGCACTTCTCACTGTAGTTCTTGGATTTCCTGTGGACATGTGTACTTTGAAGTCCTCACACAGTTCACTCTGTTCCTGAGTTCCATTTGAACCTCTTCCCCAAGGCCAGAAGGGAGGTTGATCCACTTCAATGCATGCCCTCCCTGTCCATTGCAGGAATGCCCCATGCTTGAGAACCTCCCAGTGCTCCTGGAGCATTCCAGGCTTTGACCCTCAAGGTACTCACTTCTGAGTTGATGGTGGTACTTTCTGTTTCTTGGTGTGTCAGCTGTGCTCCATTTTGCAGTAAGAGGCCTGAGGGGGCCAAAAGAAAGTATGGTAAAAGGGGCTCTGGCATTCCCTGTTGTCTGAAAAGGGAGTCCTTTTTTGGATGAGTGTCTGCCCCAAGCTGCTGCATTCCTCTGTAGGACCATGTAGAGAGGGGCTGAATGGTAAAGGCTAGTTTCTTTTCGTCAATGACCTTTTGCTACACTGTGTGGGGGGCCAGTATCTGTCCCTCTCCGGTCTCGAACACTCAGGATACCCTGGAGGACAGGCCTTAGTGCGGATGCTCCACACTTACCGTGGAGGTCTTATGTGCTGCATTTCACTCATGGAGCTAGTTTATGGTTGTTGTAGTCTGGAGCTCATTGGGTACTCTGAGGGTACATCCCACCCTCAATGAGAAAAAGTTGCATTCTTTAGGTATCTGAGAACCTTCCGATGCTAAGGGAGCATTTCAGGCTTTGACCATCAAGGTGCTCACTTCTGAGTTGATGCGGCCTGCTATGCTCTGAAGGGGATTATATGGATGCACAGTCCCACCCCAAGGCATTCTCTAAACATCTTCTGCAGTAGTTTTGGCCATGGGAATCCCCACTCCACTCCTGTCTTCAGTGGGGTGAGCATTTGCTTTTTAGTTTATTGTGGCCCATGCCTCCTCCCTCAAGATTTGAGGATGTATCTCACAGGTAGAGCTGTTGTCCTTTCTTTTCACATCCCTCAAGCTTTTCACACAGAACCAATGAAATGTGCTCCAGGAGTGTTTGCCATCCCACAGCCTTGGTCAAACTGGGTACACCTGGAAGGAGAGCAGGGGACAGGGGGTGCTGAAAGTGAACGGTCTAGAAAGAGAAATAGTGAAGCCCAGACAATGTTCTGATCAAGGCCCAATGTTTAATGGATAACTCTGAATTTAAAGGGGAGAAACCCATCCCCCAATATGCCAGAATCTGGTCAGGAAAACAGGCTCAGCTGCTCAGTGGGTAGCTGGCTCCTTGCAGGAAGCTGCAGATCTGGAAGAACAATAGACTTCTCCTAGTTCTGAAGGCTCCACCCTAGGTAGGCAACTGTGGCAAAACAAGGTCTGAATTACCCTGCTCAAGGCTGGAGGAAAGGCTCAATTCCTCCCTATTTATTTATTAAAAATTAGCTGGACTGGGGCACAGGATTGACTTATCCTCTATGGTCCTTCCTGGGAATTATGGTGGTTGCTGCATCTGGCTTACCACTGTGTCTATACTCTCTCTTACCCATCCCAGAGGACACTAGCAGATTACTTGTGTTGTTTAAGCAAACACAGCCATATTAGTGTTTATTAATAAACAAATAAGGCATTTCAGTTCATGCCTCTGTCTTAGGTTGATAAGAGTCATAGATTATCAGTGGCCTGTTTTTGACTGCTGGGTACAATTTGAGCATCCAGAGGACTGCAAGCATGGCACACACATGAACTGGATGGGAAGGGCATGTACCACAATGGATCAGTCAACCACACTTCCAGGCTTGGGGAAGAGGTTTAAATGGAACACAGGAACTGAGTGAACTGCATGAGGATAACAGAGAACGTGATGTCCACAGGGACCCCATGAACCACCTTAAGATATATAGAGGATCACAGTCTTTGGGCTGAATAGCCACACCCCAGCCTTCTACACACCATTAACATTGACAGGGAAGAGAGGCAGGGGCCTGCTGGCAGAACGAGGAGTGTGGCCACCACTTGCAACGAATGACTATTCCCCATGAGTGTCCATTTCTCAAATGGCATGGTGTAGGTCCCAGCCAGAAGAGAGTACAAGAACACCACATCAGTCCACAGAAACGGAGAGTGGCAGATGCTATAGGGAACAACAAGCTGGATCTTCTGTGGACAAAATGAGCAAGCTGGGACTCAAAAGTGAACAATTCAAGCAACCAAACCAAGAACAACAGAAAAAGCAGGACAAAGAGCCTCCTCCCCCCACCAAAACAAGAGCAAAAAATTTTTGAGAACTGCACTTCTCCACGCAGCAAATGATGGAGGCTCAGAAACACAAAGGCATCAAATAACAACAACAACAAAAACTTGCTGGCTTAACCCCAGACAGCAATGCCATGAAAAGGGCAAAGTAGTGCACTTAGGATTTACATGGCAGACAAACAGAGACACACAAATCGAGGACCTGTGGAAATTTGGGAACTCAGTGAAAGAAACACCAAGTGGACCTGTCATGGAGGAGAAACAGGAATCTTCAGCACACACAAGTGCTCTCCTTGCCCTTAGCTCCACCATTCACTCAGTCCAGGTGACAACGAACATGGAGAAAGAGGGAACGCCTGGCATGCAGATATATATTAACATACTGTTCTTTGGTTGGTGACATTAAAGAACAGGACACTTCAATGCTGTTGGCTTTTCTGGCCACCTGTTTTTCTGCCCTATGGCTCACGGCTCACAATTCCTGAAGCTCCATTTGCTATGATTCCTGTTTCCTGTGTTTACTTACTTGGATGAGTGAATTCTCTGGTGTGGCTTGTGACAATCAGGCACTGTGTATTATATGTGTGTATTCTGATCATTTTAAATTTCTTATTCTGTGAATTTATTGTACATTGACCTCTCCAACATCAAATCCAACATTATTGTTGTTGTTGTTGTTGTTGTTGTTACTTCGGGTTAGAGGGGTCCCACAGGACAAAAACAAACTAGTAAGACTCCAAGCTTCAGAGACACCAACAGGATGGGCCACTTCTCTTGGAAACGGGGACCATAGCATCCTTTCATATTCAGAAATTCAGATCCCCAGCCACAGGAACTGAGTGGCTCCTGAAGTAAAACAAAAACAAAAAGGTTCTGAAGCTCTAGTGAGCCCAAGCCGGACAACATTGCCTTGGAATCCTGGGCCACAGCATCCTCTGGACTTCAGTGATCCAGAGCTCCAACCTAGGAGCTCACATTGGAAAAAAATGACCTGAAGCTCCATTGAGTCCAGACTGGGCTACATCCACTGGGAGGATGGGACCACAGCATCCTTTAGGCTCTGAAATCCAGAGCTCCAAGAAGTGAAGGAAGACTGGTGTCAAAAACCTCCAGTTTCTTCCCAGTTCTGTCTTTGTCAACTTGTTTGGGGATGGGAGTGGGGTTTAAAGGTCTTCCCTCCCTGCCTCAGAAATCCAGTGGGGAAGTGGTTAAAGGCAGGGTTAACATCTGTGTTTTGTTGTTGCTTAATAGGGGAAAGTAGCAAGGATATTGACTCATTTTCTCATAAAACTCAGCTCAAATATCACATAACTATTATTTTCATTAGTATGGATTCTTGAAAGAAATGAACTAATGTGATTGATGATTAGATGAGGTGCATAGATATGGCAGAACTAATTATAGAAATTGACTCATACAGTCAATAATAATAATAATAATAATAATAATAATAATAATAATAACAATAATTCCTATGCCATGTCACATCTCTCCTAAGCTGGTTTTTTTTCCAGAAAAAAAAGATTTTTACCTTATATAATTATAACAAAACATTTTGTAAATGATATAAAATCAAATTTCAGAGAGACAGGGACAAAACATATTAACCAAATATCCAAAACAAAAAACTAAAAGCTATCAGTCCATATTTAGAAAATTCTGATATTAGTAGCAGTAAGAGAAGCAATGTATATCATTTAAACAACATTCACTGTTCTTTGCAGCCATGCAGACTGTCATTGTTTATACATTAACAGTGACCTCTAACAGCTAAATTTGCAAACTAATCTGGACTGTCTCCAACTTGCCAGCAAGGCATTAACAACCCCCTTAAAATTAGAGTACAGATAGAATAGATTTTTTAAAGGTTTATTTATTGATTTTATGTATGTGAGCTTCATTCAAACTAACAGCAGAGGGCAACATATCCCATTACAGTCTTACTATGTTGCTCAGGCTGGTCTGTAAACTCCTGGGCTTAATACCTCTGCATATTCCAAGGAGCTAGGACTGCAGGTGCCCACCATCTGCCTGGCTCAAAACAGCCCTTTGAATATCCTGCTTTGTAATCTGTAGTAGCCTAAATAACTCTTGTCTCTTTTTTGTTTAAACTTAAAATCGTTTTTGTTGTACATGATTACGATAATTTAACCTAATAGAGACTACTGACATCCTTGGTTTGAAGCGCAGTATCCTTTTTCAGTAGAGTATTCAGAAATCAATGTTTCTGTTGTGATAGTTTGGCAGTCTCTGAAATCAAGGCTAGTGCTTTCCCCACACTAAGAAAGTGTCTCTTTAAATGAATTACTAGTAATAGTGAAATAACCAGTTTCTAGAGCTTACTGTATAAAACATAAGTGTTGTAAGCATCTTCCAAAATGTAATTCCTTCAACACTGAAATCACATATTTTTTATTACTCTATTATAAACTCCCATTTTACAAATAAGGAAAAGGTTGCATAGAAATATTAAATAATTTTCTTTAGTTCACATAACCAGAAAACAAAGGAGCTGAAATTCATACCTAAACTATTTGTCCCTAGAACTTGGGCTTTTAACTATTAAGCCATACTCCTAATTTCTAGATAGAGGTCCTTGACTCAAGTATCACAGTGTCTTTCTGGAAGCTTCAGGAGAGAGGCAGTGACCTCTCCCTGTTATTACTATCTCTGTTCTTTAGTGGGGGGCTAATATCCTTTTAGTTCCTCGAGATATCCCAGAGAATTCATGTTGCCTATGATTTTACCCTGAGCCATCTTTGATCTTTGACCTAAACAGAACCTTCAGCTTCTTCACACTCAGGATAGATGTCTTCATTCCTGCTAGAATTCATTTTGTTATCAACACAGTTGCATGTCTATCTGGGACACTTGCCCAACAGTAGATTAGGAGCAATCAGTTGTTCATCAAGAGGTGATCATTGGCTCATGAAGCACTATTTTGTCCACCCAGTTTTTAGAAAAGTTGAGATATACTGAAAGATCATTGGATGAATTAATGCAAGGGTTTCAGGAAGAGAGGGAGAGGAAGCAGGTAACACCCAAGAGTAGGATGCTGGCCTGACCTCTGTAAAGGAGAGAAGGCAAGAAAAAGAACCAGTCTTTAACATAGGGTGCGACAGACTCAGTCAATCAGTGCCGGGTGTCCAGTCAAAGGCATGGGTGAAGGGAGTTTCCTGTCTCATATAAATAGGCCTGTGCTGCTCCATCTGGCACTGATGAGAAGAAGAGTTCACAAGTGCAGCCTCCGTGTGAGGTTAGGGAGGAGGAGATGCAGAAGCCTGGCTGCCCAGATTGACAATCAGATCTGCTGCCCAGATTGGATATCAGAGGCATGATTTGTGTTTTTGTTGGTTTGTGGGAGTTTTTTTTCCTTTTCTTGTTTTGTTTTATTTTTTAAGGACAGGGCCTCATTGTATATCCCTGGACAGTCTGGGACTCACTATATGTGGCAGGCTAGTCTCCAGTTCGAGATCTGCCTGTGTCTTCTGGGATTAAAGGCTTGTGCCACTATGCCAGCTCAGAGACCTATTTTCCTGGCCACCATATTGAGGTCTCAGAGGTGAACAGGACATGTAAAGTTTAAACTTTCCAATGTGGCTGTGTCTTTTAACCACCAACGATGGAAACTCCTTTCCCACTACCAATACCCAAGCCCATTTGAAAGTTATTGATTCCTTGATCAGTCTTTTTCTCCTTTCTTTTTTTCTGCCTTAAATCTGACAGTTGATCTTGCATGTCTTCAGACCCCAGGTGTGTCCCTGCCTGCCATGCTAAAGTCTGTACTGCCTAAACTCAGTAACTCATGCACTCAGGAGCTGGAAATAAGCAGAAGTGGTGGTAAGGTCAGGTTAGGGTGGTGGAGAAGCTACTTTCATGATGTTCCACAAGATGGCCATTTTCATCTTTCTGATGAAATTTCATACTTGAGGTTTTTTTTTAAAATAGATTTAACTCCTTTTTTAAATATTTATTTATTTATTATATGTAAGTATACTGTAGCTGTCTTCAGATGCCAGAAGAGGGTGTCAGATCTCTTTACGGATGGTTCTGAGCCACCATGTGGATGCTGGGATTTGAACTCATGACCTTTGGAAGAGCAGTCAGTGCTCTTACCAGCTGAACCATTTCTCCAGCCCATACTTGAGTTTTTAATGATTTAATTTTATCAATTTTATCTGCTAGCCAAGTTGACTCCCCTTTCCTTTATTTTTGGTGAGAAGATACAAATGTAAAATTATGGTGATGATGATGTAGTTCTGGCTTACCTGGAACTGTCAGGAGATCACAGTTGTTCTGTTCCCCATAGAGAGATCAGTCCTTTCTTGAAAGAAAGTGTGAAAGAGATGGAGAGGGGGGGGTTAAACAGGGAGACAGAGAGATAGAGAGACAGAGAGAGATAGAGAGAGAGACAGAGAGACAGAGAGAGAAAGATGGACAGAAGGAGGGAGGTAGGAAAGCAAAGAAGGAAGGAGGTAAGAAAGAAAGAAAAGGAGCCTTAGATTTCTGGTGGTGCAAACCGTCAGGGTTCTGCCTGCACTCAGGAACTGAGCACATAGGCGGCTTTTGTCTGCCAGCCCGCCGGGCTCGGGGCCCGTGTCCTGCCCAGGAAGCTGTGGAAGGAGAGAAGCCCCGCTGCCATATTTGCTGTCTGCAGGGACACAAAAGGATCACTAGGTACTGTAACACCCTGAGCTTTAGATTTCTGGTGGTGCAAACCACCAGGGGTCTGCCTGTACTCAGGAACTGAGCACATAGGCGGTTCATCTGCAAGCCAGTCCGTCGTAGGACCTGGGTCCTATGTGAGAATCAACAGAGGGAGTGACCCCCACCACAACTTCTTCCCTCCATAATAGAGCAGACAGAGAACACCTGGTTGACCTTGACAACCTAAGTATAGCATTGCTTGAGCCAAGATTGAGAAGGGCTCCAAAGGCACAAAAGAGGAAGCCAGCATATCAGTAATCTGTGCCAGAAGAAACCCAGTCATCCAGTGTTGCAGAAATAACCTTAAAGATCCACAGTAGGTTGAAGCTCCAGCCAGTGACAATAAGACCATCTAACTCCTGGGAGACCAGATGGCTAAAGGCAAACGTAGGAACGTTACTAACAGAAACCAAGGCATTATGGCAGCATCTGAACCCAATTCTCCAACAACAGCTAGTCCTGGATACCCCAACACACCAGAAAAATAAGATTTGGATTTAAAATCACTAGTCATGATGCTAGTACAGGAACACATGAAGAACATACTTAAAGAAATTCAGGAGAAAATGGATCAAAAATTAGAAGCCCTTACAAGGGAAACACAAAAATCATTGAAAGAAATTCAGGAGAATACAAAAGCCAATAAGGAAGAGACGCAAAAATCACTTAAAGAAATACAGGAGAACCTTGATCAACAGGCAGAAGTCATGAAAGAGGAAACACAAAAATCGCTTAAAGAATTAGAGGAAAACACAAACAAGCAAATGACAGAACTGAGCAAAAATTTTCAGGATCTAAAAACAGAAGTAGAAACAACTAAGAAAGCACAAAGAGAGACAACTTTGGAGATAGAAAACCTTGGGAAGAAATCAGGGACCATAGATGCAAATATCAACAACAGAATACAAGAGATAGAAGAAAGAATCTCAGATGCCAAAGATACCATAGAAATCATGGACTCAACAGTTAAAGAAAATGCAAAATGCAAAAAGCTTGTAACCCAAAATATCCAGGAAATCCAGGACACAATGAGAAAGCCAAATAAAGGATCATAGGTATTGATGAGTGTGAAGATCTACAATTTAAAGGGCCAGCAAATATCTTCAACAATATTATGGAAGAAAACTTCCCTAACCTAAAGAGAGATGCCCATGAATATACAAGAAGCCTACAGAACTCCAAACAGACTGGACCAGAACAGAAATAACTCCCGTCACATAATAATCAAAACCCCAAATGTACTAAAGAAAGAAAGAATACTTAGGGCAGTAAGAGAAAAAGGGCAAGTAACATATAAAGGAAGACCTATCAGAATTACACCAGATTTCTCACCAGAGACCATGAAAGCTAGAAGATCCTGGGCAGATCTCATGCAGACTCTAAGAGAAGAAAAATGCCAGCCAAGATTACTATACCCAGCGAAACTCTCAATCACTGTAGATGGAGAAACCATGACAAAACCACTACTGGGCATATATCCAGAGGATTCTTCAGCATGCAATAAGGACACATGCTCCACTATGTTCATAGCAGCCCTATTTGTAGTAGCCAGAAGCTGGAAAGAACCTAGATGTCCTTCAACGGAGGAATGGATACAAAAAATGTGGTATATTTACACAATGGAGTACTATTCAGCCATTAGAAACAATGAATTCATGAAATTCTTAGACAAATGGATGGAGCTGGAGAACATCATACTAAGTGAGGTAACCCAGTCTCAAAAGATCAATCATGGTATGCACTCACTGATAAGTGGATATTAGCCTAGAAACTTTGAATACCCAGGACATAATCCACAAATTAAATGATGTCCAAAAAGAATGGAGGAGTGAGCCCTGGTTCTGGAAAGACTCAGTGCAAGAGTATAGGGGAATTCCTGAACAGGGAAGTGGGAAGGGGTAGATGGAAGAATAGGGGGACAGAAGAGGGTGTATGGGACTTGCGGGGAGTGGGGACCCAGAAAAGGGGAAATCATTTGCAATGTAACTAAATAAATAAATAAATGAAAAAAAAGAAAAAGAAAGAAAGAACAAAAGAAAGAAAGAATAAAAGAACGAAAGAGAGAAATAAGGAAGGAAAGGGAGAAAGAAAGGGCAAATAAATAAAATAAATAGAAACATAATTATAATTGAATTGGAACAAGCCAACACACACATACACACAGACACAGACACACACATACACACACAGGGACAAGGGAGAGCAGTGAATGGGATATGGCACATCTGCCTCCTTTTCTTTTTGTATTGGTTTTTTTTTGGAACTTTTTTGCACTTTTGATTGGATATATTCCTCATTTACATTTCAAATGCTATACCCTTTCCCAGTTTCCTCCCCTCCCTGAAATACCCCAACCCATCCTCCCACCCCCTGCCTCCAAGAATATGTCCCCCACCCAACACACTACCACCTACCCTCCCCCCTCGATTTTCCCATGCTGGGGCATCTATTGGGCATTTATAGGACCAGAGACCTGTCCTCCTACTGAAGCCCAACAAGGCATTCCTCTGCCACTCTTTTGGTTGGAACCATGTGTACCCTGTGGTTGATGGCTCAGTCCCTGGGAACCCTGGGGCATCTGGTCAGCCAAAATCATTATTCTTCCCAGACTAATTCTTAACCACCCAGCACTCCCAGAGCTCCCAGGGACAAAACCATCAACCAAAGAGTACACATGAAGTTACCCATGACTCCAGAAGCATAGGCAGCAGAGGATGGCCTTGTTGGACATCAAAGGGAAGACAGGCCCATAAATGTTCTGTGCTGCAGTGTAGGGGACTACCAGGACAAGGAAGCAGGAGGGGTTTGATTGGGGAACAGGGAGAACTGAGATAGCTTATGGGATTTTCACGGGGGTGGGGGGCAGGAAAGAAGATAATATTTGAAATATAAATAAAGAATATATCTAGTTAACATCTACAACAAAAGAGAATAAGCAGAATCTGCCTCCTTTTCAAGTTGTTATTCGTTCCCAAATTCAACTAGAAGGATGGCACCGTAAATAATTCATTTTTTTTAAATGTGTTTGAAACTTTTCTCAAAATGAGTTGAGAAATGTAAAGGGGAGTGTCTGCCAAACCCCAAACACAGTAGAGGAAAAGAAAGTTACAATCAGTAAGTAATGAAGTAAGTATAAACTTAAAAAAAAAAGAAAAGAAAAGAATATTTTAGTTTTGTACAAAATGCCTAATTAAAGTGTAGCCTCTCATAGTAAGGAATACATGTTGCACAGAATAACAGATTACTAGACACAACCAATGCATCATTAAATAAAGATTGATGTCTCTCATTCCTTTTCCTGCCACTTGTGAGTTCTATGTTGCTTTGGCACAGCAAGTTTTGATGTATTCCTCCAATGTCTTTCTTCACAAGGGTTTCCATATAGAAAAAATAAGATACTCCTTGTACAGGTCTCCACCTAACAGAACAAGTACTCAGTGGATGAGTTATCAGACCAATGTTCATGTTAAATTTTAAAAGGTTTATGATAGTAAAAAAACAGTAAATAATGTTGAAAGAGAAGATCTGAGGAATATTATAGCAACATTTATACTGATGATTTAATACACTGTATACATGTATGAAATTCAAAATAAGGAAGAATGTGATATTAAAAACGAATTGTAACTTTGAACATAAATGATATGCTAATGGGAAACTTAGTAAGAAATTAAAAAATTAAACATCATTAAAAATTCTAGACTTCTTTTCATACCTGTGAACACCCTGGCCTTTCCTATATTGTCCTATATGTCAGTTTCCTTCAGAAATTTCTTTTTCGTATGTTTGTCCCTTCCCCACACTGTCTTGAATGGTGAAAACTTAGAAATGAGTAGCTGGAGTATATTAGCATTTGAAAGTGTAATTGCATGACTCAAGCCAAAGACCTCTGCTTTCATGATCCTGATGTTCAGCTGAGCTGTCAAAACTATTATAATAAGCTAGATAACTCTCAATGCAGAAAAACAATCACATGTACAAACAAGCAAACACTCCAGCATTCAAAGATTAGTCATGAAGTTGATCTTGTCCAGACACAGGTGACAGTTCCGTGTGTCTTTCCTGTGGCTCCTATGAGGATATCAACATTGATTCTGGAAAGTAAAAATTCTTGTACATTTTAAAGTCTCCACCTAGATTCCTGCACCTCTCCAAACCTCTCCATCTCCTGTGCTGTGCTAACAATTGCTTTCTATATACATACCTTTACAGTGGAGCCTGGAATTGAGAGCAAATCAATGGATATGAAATTATCGCTTTCCTTCTAGGCACTATATAACAAACTGAAGACTGCAGTTGGTAAACCAACCACTGAAGTCTGAGGATTCATTAGCAGTCAGGGTGACAGGCCATTGTGAAGTCAAGATTCAAGAGCTTATGCTATAACTGACAAAGTGACAAGTGCATTTCATCCTCTTCAGTCTTTTGGTTTTAAAATCATGTAGTTTAATAATTGTTGAACCATAGGCATTTTTATTAAATAACAGATTCTCAGAAAAGTATATGTTAATAGCTAAATAGATAGATGAAATGATAGACAGATGGATATCAGTAATAATATCTATCCAAGAAGAGAAGTAATTTTCTACAAAACATTTTGAAATTCATACTCATTCTCAAATAGTGTCTTTATTCATGAAATGCCACAATTAACTTTCACATTGTATCAAGGATAGAAATTCAGACAAATGGAAGGTGCCCAGGTGTTCCTGTACCTTTAAATTGCTGTGAATACACATGACTTCCAGTTACTGATCTTCACTTTCCTCCCTGTGATGTGGTCCCAGGTTTCTGGCAATGAGAGCCAGATGCACTTGGCAAGCTCGAGGGTCAAGGGGGGATCATTTGTTACCATTGCCTAACGTTATTAACCATGGCTACTCTCAGAGCATTATCTTTTCTCTTGATGTCTGGGGCCATAGCTCCAGTCTACTTAGAGGCAATCTCAGATCATGCCCCAAATAAAAATCAAACAATGATATTTGCTCTAGAGTTACTGCTGCTCACTGAGAAGTTAAGCATATTAGACTACTTAGAAGTAAGTTAGGCTAATTCTTCAGTATTTGACATGGGGTTAGGATGGCAATATCAGGAAAAAGTGAAAATACTGCTTTATTTTTTGTTAGAGAAGGAAAACAATTTTATATATCTACTGGACAGAGGGCAACATGCAATTCTCTCACATTACAAGTCTGTGGTAGAATAGCTATTTTGTACTGTTGTTACTTAAGTTTTTGTGGTAAGTATGATTTAAGACATGCATCGTGTAAAACACACTTTTATTACTATTATTACTTTTTCTATTATTAATTCAGGTGGTATAGTTAGAGAGGTGAAATCAGTGGGAACATTTGTAAAGCCAAAAAAGCCCATCTGATGTATGAGAAAGTTAACCTCCAACAGAAAGTGTTCACCTGTGTCTTTGTGATGAATCTTTGAGCTTGTCACACTTTTACCTAAAGTGACTCTTATTCGGAGATCATGTATCCATAGTTCAAGAAAACTGTCATGATCTGGTAATCTCAAGGACAGAATATGCATCTCTAGAGGGATGCTGAATGTTGGTGATGCAAAATACTGCCTTACCTTTAAAAGGTAAGCTACTGTGAGTACCGATTCTTGGTCCCAATTAATGTGTTGCTCAGTATAGATCTTATCCCTCAGGACCAAGTGTGATCTATCGGAAATGGATTGGAATACTTCTTCTGATTCTGGTCCTTTTTCCGCAATGACCGATATCATATCCTGTGTGGGATAAGGACAAGCTTCTATTATAACAGATCCAAACAGCTAAAGCACAAATAGGTCTTTGAAGGTAAACCAGAGTCATGGCAATCATGGATGCATAGCTACAACTGAAAGAAATGAAGAGGACATTTCACTTTTTTCTTTTTTAGCTTCCAAATATATTTCTTTCCCTAATCCATTTTTCCCAATTTGAATCATCAAGGGTTTCTGGTAATTAAACAACCCTCAAGATTGAATCACACTTCTAGTCACCGAAGCATTTTGGTGAATGGTGCTCTCTTACTTTTTCTTTGCTTTTTGAAGTTCTTTCTCAAGCATGCCATTCCAAGTAACTATTGGGATAGTTCTCTTTCAGAGATCACATCACTATTTGGCTTCCTGTCTACCCTGACCTCTACTGTGAAAACTGGCATTTGTGTTTTAAAGAAATCTTTCCTTTTCCACTATACTTCTGAGACTTTTATTTCCTTCTTTGGTGACTTCTTATTTTAAACTATCCTTATCTAAAGATGCTGTCACATTTAAGAACCCAAGCAATTTTCAGTTGTTCTACCATGGTTTCACTCTGTAAAAATGAGGACCATACACAGATTTACTCCATGTTTTCTTTCATTTTAATTGATTACATGATTACAGTTATTGATGACAAAAATATCCTGATCTAAAATACCTAAGGAATGGGCAGTAATTCTCATGTGTCTAACATGATAAACTTGTTCACGTGTGGCATAAATTCCTGGCACAGGCATAGAGCTAAAAGAGATGCTGGACAGTAAATGAATATTTCCAATGGAAATCTAGAAGCATATTTAAGATAGACTAAGCCTATTAGGTGACAATTTCATAGAATGCAGTAGTATAAAAAGATCAATGTATAGCAAAAAACATGTATATATCTAATTTATTGTTAATATCAGATAGTAATCTATAGATATTTTTGATTATAAGATTGAGTAATACCAGAGGCAATAACACCAATGGAGTCCTAACACAGTTCAAAATATTGATAGTTGGGCAATTCCAAAGATCCATTTCATCCAACATGCTGGTGAGTTTGGGTCTTTGCTGAAATCAGTGAAAAACATGGGAATACTATTTCTTTTCAAATTTTCACTTTTCTTTAATTTAGAAGACTCTAACTTCAGTAGGTTTTATTTCTACTTTAAAAGAATCTGACCTCATGAATAGGTTATCTGTATATTCATCAGTTTGGTGAAATAGTTGACTTAGAAAATAGGTTCCCAGAAATTATGGGAAATAGGACAGGTTTAGAAACCCAAAATGAAACAAACTCACAAGTATAGAAGGTAGCATTTTGTCCAAGCATATAAACCGTGGACAAGTACGAAATACTTGGTTTTTTGGTGGTGCAGTAGGAGTTTGAGAAGTTGTTTGCTGGGTTGCATTCATATTATCTTCTTGAGTCTCTGATTCTAATAAAGGAGTAAAATCATTATTTATTGTAATTGAACTTACTTAGCACTTGCATGACCTTCACATTTTATAGCCTGCATTACTTATGCTTCACCACAAAGACACAGAAAAATAATCAGTATTATAACATTTATAATCATGACATTACTTCATAAGGCATTGGATATCTAGTTGTATATGGCCACAGTTCTAGTATACCTAGTAGTTTTAGGGTTTGTCTTGAAAGGTAAGCATATAGGTATTAGATTCAAGCGATAAAATAGTACCAATTTTTTAGTCCACCTGTGTCTTTCTGGCAGAACTGCCATGGCCAAATGTAAATTAACAATAGTATCTGCATTTCACCACACAACTTGCCTGACTGCACTTTTATTACAGTCCTTGGTTTCCCCCTTCACAACCCACCGAACTGAGAGCTCAAATCTGAGTTCACAGTGTCAATGAATCCCATACTGGTATATTAGGCTATATTTTAAAACTTGCATAAAAGAAAAGCATTTTGGCATGTGCCTTTATACCCAGACCTCAGAAGCTGAGCCAAGATGATCTCTGTGAGTTTGAGGTCAGCATGGTCTACACAGTAAGATTTAGGACAGCCAGACATTTCAGGTAGAGAAAACCCAATTTGGTATTGAATTGCTATTCAATGTATAATACACATCTAAATTAATACTCTTTATATCAAAGTAAGTGACATATACTTAGTTAATTACTCTCATTTCTGGGATTTACCTTTTGCATAAATTCAGGACCAGTGCAAAGAGGTACCAAAATATGGAGGGAATCTCTTGCAGTAGGAAATTATAACACACAGGTGAAGTGTCCCTTCACATGGTTTAGCAAATTCTTCATTGTTGTTTGTTATAAAATTCATAGTTCAGTGCTAAATGATTCTAACTTTTAACTTATAGTAGTAGGACATGTATACACACCGTTAGTGCCCTCAGAGAGAGGAGGAGCCACTTGACTTATTGCTGGTTCATCATGGTCAGGTGTGTATGTCCTCCCCTTGGGGCAGCTGCTGGCTCCATGTTCTGGTTCATTTCGGGTGATGATATTAGATGTAGTAACCTGGTCACATGAGGTATTTCCTCCGGGTCCATGATAAAACGAGGTTTCATACCATAGTGCAACAATATCTAGCCCGAACAGTTTCGGAGAATTATCTATGAGGAATGTTACGAGAGAAATCTGGGACAAAAAAAGGGCAAACAAAAAGGGTCTCTGTCATTTTGCATAGTTACAAATCACATTTTATTTAAGAATTTTGGAGGCTAAAAGTATGTACTTTAAAATACTGAGATAACGTTAGCTTTAATGAAGTATCGAGGCGGGCTTCTTCTTAGAAATTTAAAAGATGATTATGAGATCAGATATTCAAGTGTGGTCATCACAGTCCAATATCATATAAGAGGATGATTTCCAATTTTCACCCTGTGAGGCCCAGAATGTTATACATATTGTCCACTTGATTAACCTTGCTTGTCTTGGACACATTCATGGCTGTGCATATTTGTAAGGATGCTTAAAGAAAAGCACAACTAAGGAGGGAACTTTCTACTCAAGGTCCCATGGGCTAACTAAAAGGCAAGAGACAGGCAAACCCATCTATTTGGTAACATTCACATTTCCCTGATGGTTCAGTGCAAATGCCATGGTAACAGCTTGATCCTCAGGTTTATTATGCTGGGAATTAATAAAATAATGCCTATGGAAGAAACTGGATAGTTATGGAGCTGCAGTGTTTGTTTCTTTGTAACCTTTTTTTTTTCCTTAGGATATTTGTTCCTATGCAATATGAGGAATACTTATTCTCAATTAGGCTGTCCTATAATATATTCCTTTCAGGTCCCAGGGCAGTTGGTCAATTAATAGTGAATCAGAGGCTCAAATACTGAGAATCAAAATAACCATTTGATACCAATACTGTAAAAATTCTGGTACTTTATTATAATATTTGAAAGGCAGGTCCCATAGAATACTTTACTCTATAATTCTCTAAACCAATGATAACCAGCATCAAGAGGTCAAGGCAATATTTAATTACAGAAATCAGGAGTCATAATAACCATACCTGATAAAAATGATCCAAAATTGCATTACCTTTGTTTTGTTGAGGAAACCATCATGAAAACAAGTAGCATTTTACAAATTCTACACTGATTACATCAGAATTCATTCTTGGTTGGTGAACCCAGTACCCAGTTTTTTTTTTTTTGTTTTGTTTTTGTTTTTCATTTCACAGCATTTATTCTCACTGGATTCGTCTAAGGATATTCTAAGTCACAACTGACAAAAGACTGCATCATTGAGCTCAAATACCTATTCATATTTTACTTACTTAAAATGCACCAATGATTCTTCCTCTCCAAAAGAAAGCCATTCAAACATGTACTTATTTTACAAAATGAAGCAAAACCAAAGCCAAAATCATCATCATCAACAACAAAGTAACTCAGACTCTGAGGGTAATACTGTCTTTCTGTCACATTGTAAAGGCTTATCAAAGCTAGGCTTAAAGTAAATGGCCAATTACCTTTTTGGAAATATCAGTAGCCAGTACTTTATTTCCATATCTAGGAAGGCATAAAAGAAATGGCGCTATTGCAGCAGAGAGACTGTATGCTGGCATGTGGTTTATCGAGGAATTTCTGGCTATTTTATTTAGAATTCTAAACATCTGTCTCAGGAATGCAGCATTCAGTGGCGGGAGTTCTTCTAAAAGCCTGAACAAAGAGACAGTTATGTGAAAAACAAGTTTACTCAATTTGTAAATATAGAAAAGGGGAAAGTAATTATATCTTTTGAAATGACCTCCATAAATAAAAGGAAAGTAACAGTGTATATTCAAAATATTGCTTAAATGTTTTTCCAGATTCAGGCTAGGGGTGGGGCCAAAATGACAAATTTAAGTGTAGTACAAAACTGATAATCATAAGCATGGTCCACTGTGACTCCCTAAGTCACACCTCTGTTTGCAAATGTATTCCGTGTTTGTGAACAATTGAAACCTTTTGCTGGCAGCATTTTTACTGAATATTTTTGGGATATATATTCTCTAATGTGTATAAGCAAATATTACTTCTATTTGGTTGATGTTGTTCATACAATTCGCCAGCCATTACCTCTTTGCTGTTGATAGTTTTTCTTCATTGCTGACCATTTCCGGTATGGAAAGCCAGTGCTCATACAGCTGAGAGGTCAATAGACTGCCTTTAATCATTTGAAGAAACTCCTTATATAGAGAGAAGAAATATTTTGCAGAAAACAAATTATGGAGATTACTGAAAACTTACTCAACTCTAAAATTTCAGATAGTCCCAACTTTCTTCACAGCTCCCAGACATTCCCCAAGGTAGAATGTTGACTGATGTGTAGGGCCAGTAAGTTTTGTCCATAAAAACTAGAAAACTAAGAGCTGATGTTCAAATGTGCTTGGATTGCTGAAAAATCTCTTTTTAGATCGAAGTCCTCTAGTGGACAACTAAGCGAACTAGCATACCTAAGAGATCAATACCTCAGACCAAATACTATTTTTACATGACAGAAATATACAACGATGATAACTATAACAAAGAAACCCATATTATGTTAGTATCTAATTTCTGAGGTGCAGAAAATCATATCCACTATTAGAAGCATGGGAAGATATGAGGTCATGGCTCTTAGAGAAGGTCCTATCACAGTTTCTCTAAACAAGCATGATTCCATAGTCTGCTCTAAATATTTAAGATAATTTTTACAGATAATGTAGCTTGCAAAGGTACTCTTGGCAATGCATGGAAACTATTATGGAAAACCACAGCTATTCAAGGTACAGAAAACAAAATATCCTGTGGCTTCAAGCCAAACTGCATACATAGTACACGCTAACTCCTAAACCCTGGGCTCCAAACATTGGTCAAAAGAGTCAGAAAGATTATATACCAGAAGATCAATAAATCTGCTTTGACAATGGGAGTCCTAGAAATGTGGGAGAGGCTTCACATTTGATAGTTCAACAATGTAATATGCTTGTCAAAACAATTTCTGAACAAAAGTCATCAATGTTAGTAATTCTAAATGGGAATGAATAAATCTTGTAAAAACAAACTTCTAGATAAAGAACTACATGCACATACATATTACAAAGAGTGAGGAAATTTGTGTTTCTCAAAGGGATGCCCCTAATTTGTAAGCCAATCATAGTTACCTCAGAAATAGTTCATATACTACCAATGATAATGGACTTATTAGGTTGTTTGAACATATTTGTAGGCTCACGTTTATCTATATAATAACAACAGAAAATGAAAATGGGCCATGTATTTTAGCAGAAGTAGGAGTTTAAGGGGAAACAAACTTAGAGCAAGGGAAAGGAAGGAGTGAAATGATGTAATTGAATTTTAATTTAAATAACAAATAAAAAGTATCATTTTATGGTGGTGAAGGTATGGCAGACTGATTAAGAATACTTGTTTCACAGCCATGAGGCCCTGCATTTCTGTACCAATATTTTGTGAGATATAGACAAGCAGATTATGACATCCTACTTGATATGTGTAGCAAAGAGTTGTACACGAAAATTAAATGCATACCGATGCACAAAGTTAGTCGTTCCATCAATAGGGTCAATGATCCACGTGGGCTGCTCTGTCAAGACTGTCTTTTCCCCAGCTGCCACAGATTCTTCACCAATGAAACTGAGAGAAGGAAGGAGAGAGAAAGAGAGAGAGAGAGAGAGAGAGAGAGAGAGAGAGAGAGAATATAATAAACATGGTGAAACAGTACAGAGTCCTAAATTCTAAATGGTATAAATACAGGGAAAGTACACACATCTGAAAAGGTCATCCTTAGCATGAGAAATTAAGAAAACACTGCAATCTTAAAAGTAAGTGCGGGGCGGGTGTGGCAGCGCGCGCCATGATCTCAGCACTCAGTTGGCACAGGGGGCAACAGTCAGGCCAGCCTAGGCGAGAGTGACACAGCCTCTCAAGTCCAGCAAACTGAACTGAGGGAGCTGGAGCTGCCAGCAACTACAGGTGTAACGGGTCCCTCCGTCCTCCTGGGGCCTCGGTGACCCACTGATGGAAACTCCCAGAGACCTCGGCCAGGGCTGGCCGAGTCACTCCCTACCCTGGCCAAGCTGTGAAGCTCTGGGTCTGTTTTAGAATAATGGCTTTAGAGAAGCAGAACGAAACCGAGAAGAGCTGGTGAGTTCCTGAGAATGTACCACAGCAGCCAAAGACTGTGCAACTGGTAAGTCAATTCTACACATGGTGTCTGCGGTCGCCGGTTTTCTTCTCAACTGTTCTTTTTTCTATTTTTTATCTTTGACATTGAACTCTCAATATATATTTGTCCTCTTTTTCCTTTTTCTCTTATCTGTAAGCCTTGTTATTGGCAGGAAGGATGTTCAGTCACAACTCTAAATATTGTTCCATCTCCATGACTAAAAGACTGACAGCAGTCAATGCCCCAAGGCGGAAGACACGGCAGCACTTAGCCGAGACCTTCAAAGGATGGCTTTTAATTTCTTAAGAGTTCTGGGGACTTGCACCTGCAGACAGTGCTCTACCGCTGACCCTGTTTCCAGCCTGCAGTTTCTGGACTAGGCGTCACCGCGCAGGCTTGGCTGGCTACACATTCCCACGCGTCTTCCCTCCTTCTCCTGAGTGCTAGCATTAGGGGCATCTGCCATCTTGCCTGGATGAACAATGTTTTTTTGCTAAATTTGGGTCTGATTTAGGATTTTCTATGGAACTTTCTCATGCTGGTACTTCCCTCACATATGCAGAATTTCGCCATGCAGGGAGTTCACGCGAGCTTTCCAGCTGCACCTAAGGCAGCAGACATGCTTCCACCATCCACACATTTCCTCCCGGCAGAGATCCCCTTTCCTGACCCTAGAACCACAGGGCAGGCAATCAACATAACTCAGCGCGCAGGGGCTCCAGTCAGGATTTGGAATCTTAACCAGTGAGGTAAAAAAAATATAAAAGATTAGTCAGAAACAGCCAAGCCATCAGTTAAGACCAAGACCACACACACACTATCCAAAGCAACAGACGTCACCACAGGGATCTTCCTCCCGTCATCCTGGCCTGAGCAGCCCCACAACCTCCAACGAAGCTCCTTTTCAAGTCAGTCACCTATTACACCGCTGTATCTAGAAACATCTGCCTCACACAAACGCTTATTCCAGCCCAGACTTAACTCTCTCACGATAAAGCGATAAAGCGGTAGAAGAAATACCCGTGATATGGGTACTTTTCCTTTATAGACGACATGAGCATTTTCTCAACTTTTTGGTCAGTAACGGTCACCAAGTCGGCAGGAGAACTTTTAATCATGACGTTCATCTCAGTTTTCAGAGCTTCACGAATCATCTAAAAAAGAGCAAGTAAAAAAGATGGAAATAATTTAAAACCAAACAAGAAAGTAAAGCACAAAAATAACTTCAAGCATTCAACCACTCTTAACATGTTCTGAAATGTTTTCTTTCAAACATGTCTATGAAACAAGACACTTTAGAGAAATATTATGTAATTTCATATCTTATTTTAGATTCATGACTTTTGCTGCAAAGGGTAACGTCACAAAGTGAAAAATTCAGCAGGAAATACCACGCCCATGATGCCTAACATTAACCCAGGCCTCGGCTCCACCCCCATGCCCATGATGCCTAACATTAACCCAGGCCTCGGCTCCACCCTCATGCCCATGATGCTTCACATTAACCCAGGCCTCGGCTCCACCCCGAGCCACGCCTCCCACAAAATCAATCAACTTTCACTGTATTTACAGTTTAGTGAAACTGCACGTGTAGACACCACTCAAAACATGCTTTGTTGAACAAGACTGCGCTGTAACATCGACACCCCACACACTCTGGCGTACATACTGTAGTGCATACCTCTCCAGCTTGTCTTGCGAGGACTACTGCATAATCCATGCACTCCTGCCAAGGGTCTCCCATTATCTAAACATAGTCAACACAGGTCAGCACAAACAGTTACAAACTGTGCAGGCACTCACTTACACAAGCATCTCAATTAGCAACACTTTGATTTACCCCTTCCCTGGTTTATAGTTCAATTTTCCTCCACAAATAGTCCCAGTAAACATCATTTTGAAATATTACATAGTTCAGCTCGTAGTAAAAACGTTTTGTTATTGGTGCTGTTTTGAGTCAATGTCTCACAGTCCAGGCTAGTCTTAAAGCGAAGGATGACCCTGAACTCCGGATCCTCTGCCTGTGTTTTCCAAGTACTGTGATCACAGGCATGAGATATTATACCCACCTTAACAGAGGTATTATCAAAGCAAACGAGGTTCTATCAAGTAGTCTCCCAAGGGTCCACATTTTGGGTTGTAGCTGTACCATATCATATTGTGGGGGTGCTGGGGAACAGATGAGGTCAACACAGACGCTAAGGGTTATTATGTGTAGGAGTGGGTGGGGAATACGACAAAGAACACAGGGAAGGCTGAAATAGAAGCACTTTTAAAGACAAAGGAACAAAGGCTGTCTGTGTTACCTCAACTCTAGGGAGTTGAGTGCTTCACAGATGGAATTTAAAAAAAAAAAAGGTAAAGGTGAATAATTCAAGGTTCACAGATCAGAAATACTTTGCCCCATATTATATGGGCAGATTTTACAGAACGTATGCTCAATTCTGATTAGAAAGTTCCCTGCTTACAACATTCTGAGAGAAGGAAACTCTAGGTCTAAAAATACTATGATAAAAGCAAAGGTACCAGTTACCTCCTGGACCTCAGGGGGGTGGGGCACGACCGTGTGACTTGCCAACTTTCTGCTGGCCTCTAGAGACTCACCACAGGCTTGACCACAGGCTAACATGGGTTCCTGGCCCACAGAAGCATGGACGCTGTCATACCCAGAAAAGGTGGCAGTCTTTATAGAGCCACACTCTGCCTGCTTCCCACGACAAGTTACACACTTGTGCTTCCTCTTTTGTACTTATTTTTTTTTTACTACAAAGTTTCCTCTTTAAGAGCATCTGAAGTCTCTACCCTCTAGCACAGGGAGAAGCAAAGGGGACACTGAGCAGAAGCTGCTTGCTGCTGCTTCATTATCCGCTTTATTGATGTAAGGTTGCCTTGGAGCTCTTGACCATCCTGGCTTAGCCTTTAGAACGTCGGCTGGTATTCCCGACAGAGGCCAGCACACCTACGTGCCTTTTCCTGTGACTCAAGCATCCAAGTCAGCGTATAAAAGGCCGCCTTTTGAGTTACAGAATAAACTCCTCACAGCTCTTCAAGAATGGCTTCCAAACTTGGTCATTCTTGTTCTTAATGCTCTCCTCTGATCGGTCACAACTGGACATTCTTGGGCTTGCTCACCATAAACCTCACCATAAACCGTTCAAGCCACTCACACTTAACCTTGTGACAAGACAAACAGAACACCTCCCGATTCTCCATGACCATTTCAAAAGCCATCCATCCCATCGTCAACCCAACAGATACCAACCAATAGACACTTGCTGAAAAACTGCTGCTGCTATGCAGTATTTGGTCATTTGTATGCATGCTACATCTTCTCAACCAGTTCTAATATATTCCTTGAGGAAAGGAGGCTGATAAATGAGAATTTCTGAGGTGCCCTAAAATGTAGCTAAATGTAGCTGTCCAGAAGAGGGAAGAGACAACGGAAGTCAATTAAGTAACAGTTCTCTGGGATGTGTTCTTTTTTTGGGGGGGGGAGGGGAGCAAGAATGGAGAATTAAAAAATATGTGTCTGGAGATCCAATTGCAGCGTTAACTCTTGATCTCAGAGGCACTTTTTTAGCCTTGTTGCTGGTAGTTTACAAAATGTGCCCCAAGTCTTGGTCCTTTTCCTAGCTGGTAAATGGCTCAATAAACCCTTTGATTTCAGAGACCTTTGCTTCAAGACTTGTTTTCCCGGGGGTTATATTCTACATTCCTCACTTTGGGAACAAAGTCATACAGACTTAAAACTTTCTATCCTGTACAGCCGAGCTACCCGCGTCACTTTTCCCCGCTCCTCATGCAGGGCATCCCCAACCCTGTGAATTCGTGGGCCTGGAATTCGCCGTGTAGAGCCCCGCGGGCTGGGGCAGAGCCGGGCTCATTCTGCGACTCACAACCTCGGAGACCTAGGACCTCCGGGCGAAGCGGCTCGGCTGTTTGCGGAGCACTGCGGCGAGCACGGCCTGGAGGAGGGCCCGGCCGCCGCCCCGGCCCAGCATGGGGAGAGCTCGTCCGCAGCCCGCCGGGAGCCCACGCCTCGGCCACCGAATAACACTGCGCAGAACGCAGGGACAGAACCGACTCACCTCGCAGGAGCGCACCGCAATCGGTGCTCAACCACCTGCATCCTAGGACTTGGTTCCTAGGCTCTTCCGGAGGTAACAGGGGATTGCTCCGACAGGAAGTCCCGCCCCACTGAAGCCTGAACTGCGCATGCGCGGAGTACCGCGTGGAATGCGCATGCACGGAGTACGGCGGCGAGCGCGCATGCGCGGAGTACGGCAGTTAGCGCGCATGCGCAGAGTACGACAGCGAGTGCGCATGCGCGGAGTCTGGTGGCGAGTGCGCATGCGCGGAGTACGGCGGCGAGAGCGCATGCGCGGAGTACGGCGGCGAGAGCGCATGCGCGGAGTACGGCGGCGAGAGCGCATGCGCGGAGTACGGCGGCGAGAGCGCATGCGCGGAGTACGGCGGCGAGTGCGCATGTGCGGAGTACGGCGGCGAGAGCGCATGCGCGGAGTACGGCGGCGAGAGCGCATGCGCGGAGTACGGCGGCGAGTGCGCATGCCCGGAGTACGGCGGCGAGTGCGCATGCGCGGAATCAGAAACACCTTCCTGACTCCCATGGTTTTGACCGTCCAGCACACCTGCTCTTAGCCACTTCTTGCCATGTATACAGACAGGCTTTTTTTTCAAATAATAAAGAGCACACACAGAAGATACACAAACTAGACACTTCTCCGGCTGGGGCAAGACCCTCATAGTCAGGGATCCTGGAAGTTTGGGGGTTTCTGGCCAATGTACTATATGTTGTTCCCAGATTGAAAAACCTCAAAGAGACCATCAGAAACCACAATTCCAATGCAAGCACATGAGAGTCATTCTCCAAGACCGAGATTGGTCCACAAACCTTCTTGATGGAACAGGAATGAGAGTGACCCCTGCCCCCCAGCTCTACATGGAGGGGGTTTGTAAAGGGAAAAAAACACAAGCGGGTTTCTAAGCCTTGGCATTACATGAGAGGGTAAAGGAATGTTGGTGTTCTTCCCAGAGCCCAAGGGTGGAGGCCATATCCCTCCATGGACAGCAGACAGTAGTTTTCTCCAAGGACAGCAGTTTAATACAGAGTTTGGAGAATACGATGGAATCTCACTAGCTGTGTTTTTTTTTTTTTTTTTTTTTTTTTTTTTTTTTTTTTTTTTTGGTTGTTTGGGTTTTGTTTTGTTTTTGCCTCTTCATTGGCTGTGCCCCTGTAAGAGCACATTAACTTAGAATGAAGTCTTAAGAATAAAATGGAGTTTATTCTGCTACCTCAGTCCCTTCACTCCCACTGTCCAATCTCTAAAACTACACTTATCATGGAAAAGTCAGTGCACCCAGGCCCTAGTCCAAGCTTGCTGGGAAAGGACTACAGGTTCTTGCTGAGCAAGGAAATTACATTTAGGTTAGGAGCAGATCTGAGACCACTCCAAGCTCTGTCAAGTCCTAGCTGTGTGGCTCTAGGGGGAAAGAAATCACCCAAGCACAGCTGGCCCAAATCACACTTGGTAGGTCTAGTTCCAGGCCACTGCTTTCCACTGCCTTACCATTGACAGACATTGTTAGCTAATCAGAGCACCACAGCCTGCTGGTCTCAGATACACCAGTGGGGTCTTTTAATCATGTACACTACCATCCTGTAACTACAGCTCCCCCAAAAAACAATTTGCCATCCTGCTTCCTGAATTACAAACAAGGATATGAGAAGATAGAAGAGTAAACAAAATAAGCCAAGGACATAAATAAACAAAGAAGGTCATTTCTTGAGTGGGGGAATTTCAGTGACAACAACTACAAGTTGTTGTGACAGCAAGTAACTGGGACAGTGATATATACTTGGAAACCTGACATGAAACCTGTTCTCAGGAATGGGGAGGGAGGGCATTATCTGGAATTCTGAAGGTGTGAAGTTAGCTGTGCTTGGAGACTGAAAGCAAGCCAATGAGCCTGAAGCTGAGTGTCTAGGAATGCAGACAGGACCCAGTGGTAAGGATGAAGGCAGAGCAACAGAGCAGACCCAACCTTGGGCTCAGATTCTAAGCATTATTCTAAGTTCAGTGGAGAACTTCAGGAGGATGGAAAACAAAATGCCAAGACTCTCATTAAGGCTTTTAAAAGACTCCCTCTGAGCTGGCTGAGAAGTCATATACCAATAATTGCACCACTTGGGAGGCAGAGGCAAGCTGATCTCTGAATTCAAGGACAGCCTGATCTAGAGAGTGAGTCCCAGGATAGACAGAACTACACAGAGAAGTCTTCCCTTGAAAAAACAAGGAGACAAACAGCTAGCATGGCTTCTAACCCAGCACTGTGCGAGACAAAGATGAGAAGACCACTGCAGCTTGCAGATGCCTGCTTAGCTCCAAGTTTAGGAAATGAGTAGACAGTCTAAGGGAATAAAGCAGAAAGTGATAATCCAGAGTCCTCTTCTAGCCGGAGCACAGGTATATATAATCCTATATAATAGATACTACATACTCCAGGTACTGTATGCTACACGCACATCCCCACACCCACATATATGTGTGTGTGTGTGTGTGTGTGTGTGTGTGTATATGTATACATATATATATTTATCCTGGAACTGAAGATGTGTTCCAGGCCCTTCTCCTGGGATACTAACTCTTCCATGTATGCATCTGAGGAATGAACATAAGCACAGTACTTCTCTGACAGCCCACAAGCCCAAACGCCATCCCTCAGTGGCAGGAAGGGAAAGGAATTAGTAAAGGCCAAGGTCAGCGAACCTCTTCCCATTATGAAAACACTGCTCAGCCAGTCATAATATCAGTGTGTTTGAGTACTTGGTGGTGTTGAGTACTTATGGCAAAAATTCCAGTTTAGCGTCTTCTACTTCAAAGAAATGAAAAATAAGTGAATGTTGTGAGAAGCAGCTCTGCCAAGGAGATCCTGGCTACAGTGGTGAGGATCCTAGGGCTAGAGAGATGCCACAGCAGTCAGGAGCACCCGGGGCTCTTCCTATGGACCTAATTCACATCCCAGCAGCAGTGTCCGGTGGCTCCCAGGTGCCTATAATTACAGCTTCAGGAAACCCAATGCCATTTTCTGACCTCCAAGGACACCTACGAACACATGGCACACAGACAGACAGAGAGACAAACAGACAGACAACAGGAGCGCATAGGCTTTGTCAGACACATACACACACAAACACACACACACACACACACACACACACACACACAGAGTCTTGTTTGGTTTTGCGACAGGGTCTCAGAGGACCTATGTACCGAAAGCCCATCCCAACAAACAAACTAAAATCTCCAGGTGAACATGAAGAGAAATGCAAAGAGAAACTAACACAAAAGTCAGAATAACAGTTTCCTCCAAGAATGGAGAAAAAGAAATGACATAGAGACCTTTAATGTTGCTTCCATCTTCCTATGGTAGAGGTGCCAGCATTCTTCCTGTTTGGCACATGTTCTTAACACCTATCCTCGGCCACTGAGATGGCTTCACAGATAAAGGGATCATTTCCCAACCTGACAACCTGGGACCACATATTAGAAAGAAAGAACTGACTCCAGAAGTTGATCTCTGACCTCCATACACATGCCATGGCATATGCACAAGCACGTGTGTAAATACACATGCATGCACACACACACACACACACATACAATAAACGTATGAACATGTTTTTGAAGGTGTGTGGACTTTAAATTCCCTTCTTCCATACCAACCGGACTTTTGAGGAGCACATCACATCTCAGCTAAAAACAATTTCCAGACTCTTCTACAAGCAGTATGCCCACGTGATTAGGCTCTGCCAAGTGTGTGAACACTTGTGTCCTCCCTACATTTATGAAATGGAATCATAGGTGTAAGTCACAGATTGTGAGGATTTTAGAGCTGCCACACTGTCCTGCACAGCAAGAGACTGAACTACTACAGCCCAACAAAGAGAATTAAGAAATTGACACAAGGTGTTGGGTGGTGGTAGGATTCTTCTTTAATCCCAGCACTTGGGAGGCAGAAGCAGGAGGATCTTTTGAGTCAAGCCCAGTCTGGTCTACAGAGCATGCTCCAGGACGGCTGGAGCTGCACAGAGAAACCCTGCCTCAAAACAAACAAACAAACAACAGAACTCAATCCACGGGACTGGGGCAGAAGACCTACCTACTCAACAAACTGGAGGAACTCCATGGAAACTGGATAAAAAATTTCTACTTGGCCCTGCTGCTTGAGAGGCTGAGTCAGAGAGATTCAGGGTTCAAGGCCTGCCCAAGGAACTTAGTGAGACCATATGTCAATGGACTCAAAGCTGGTGTTGTAGCTCAGATAGGGAAAAAAGTTATTGAGAATACATGTGCCCCTGGGTTTTATTCTAGCACTACAATTAAGTAAAAATTTTCTATTTTACTATATCAATTTTCAAGACAATATGAAACAGGATCATTTTCTAAGTGTGGACAGATAGGCTATGTGGGACTTCAAACTGCTTTTCAGATCACAGAAGCAAAAATTACTTTTAGGGGTTTTAGGAAATGGAAGATTTGAACAAAAGAGCTTTAGGAGCTAGGAAAGCTTACTCTGAGACCCACTGTACTGCCTGGCCCCACAATGAACCAAACAATGCACAGCATGTATCTGCTAATAAAGGATTTTAATGTTCTTAACCACAAACAAAAGAAACTCCTGATGCAATAGTTATGTTCATAAATTTGATTGAAACTCCACATAGTTTATACATAAAGCAAAGCACTACAATGTGCCTCATAAATTCAGTTACCCACCAGTCAAAACCATGCAAACCAAGTCAATAAAGGCTATTTCTAATCAATAATCAACATTAGACATCATGGGGAAATCCAAGAGACATTCCTGGAGATGGAGAAAACAATGTAACAATGGCCACAATATGTTTTTCATTTTGCAGAGGAGGGAGGATCTAAGCCGCTTTCCCAGGAGCTGCTATAAAGGTCCAGGACTCACTGAAGAATGACACTCCATACTCCAATAGCATGCAGACCCAAAGAGTGTTTTATTCTGCACAAGTCCAGTAAGCTGTGGCCTCCCCACTATCAAGATAGACAACCAAATGGGCTTGCTGTCTAGATTTATGGGATTAAGCAGTAGGTGGCATCTATCTTACTAGGGACATTCCATTACCAGGGCATGGGGGCTGGAATCTGTTACAGGGGAGGTCTGGAAACTTGATGACTCATTGTCCTTGCTTTAGGCTAGGTGGCTGGGCACTTTCTAGTTTTTGACTAACTGCCTGAAGCCAGGGGTTTAACTGACTTGCCTTGTTCTTGGAAACAGAGATTTAGGCCTAATCTCCTTGACTGTTAATTTGAAGCCTGCTATGGAGTCACCCTGTCTCTTCCCTCTCAGTGCTAAATGGTCAAGCAGGGGTATGACTTGATGGGCTGAACCTGTGGCCCAATGCTCTGCTGTCCAAAGTACAGAGTGAATGGCAATAATTCCACTTAGCCAGAAGCAGCTATCTGTATTAAATCAATACCTGTACAGCCAGAGGCCATTGCCCCTAGTGTCCAGGAAACTTTGGGAAGATCTTGTGAGCTATCAGATTGGGGGAGAGGGCACATGTGTATAGGCAGAAAGTAATTAGATGCTGTCCACTGACATGCTGGAGAGCTGTTTGTTTCAAAACGTTAATAGAGGTTGGAGGTGCAAAAGAACTTCTTTTCCTTCATTCACAAGACAGAGTAGTAGTAATACTGTCCTACACTAGAGGCAGAGCACTATGCAGATACAAAAATATTAGATAACATGCCACAGAAACATGATCAGGGCCCCCTTTTAATTTCCTGACATGAGCTGGCCACTAATCAAATTACCCAGAATCCCTGGAGGTGCTTTCTACTTTTCCATTGTGCATGAAGAGAGCAAAAAAGCCCATTGCATGCCCATCAGCCCAGCTCTCACTGAAATTAAATATCTTCCAGAAAAGTCTTGGGAAGAAGCAGGCAGGGCTGAACAAGGAGGAAACAGCAGGAGTGGCTGGAGGGAGGGTTAGTTGGGAGAAGAGAAGGTGGAGCTAGCAGGGACTTCCTGGCCAGGGGCAAGTATGCAAATCCTGAAGCTGAACTGAAGACTTGGAGGTGGGAGTGCCTGACAGCTGAGGCAAGTGGATTGATCTTCATAGTTCTTCTGGTCTGGACACTAAATCAGCCCACACCTGAGATGCCAGGGGACCATGTCATTTCATCCTGATTCCATAACTTAGGTAATACCACCCCCATAGAGTCCCCATAACAGGGACAAAGGTGATAAATGGGCCTTGTCAACCTCACTGGACGCATTAGGCACCTGAAGAAAACACAAGTGGAACCTTAGTGAATTGGCAGCAGGGGGTGGGGCTGATTTACCAAGGCAATGTGAAGAAAGGAGGTCCAGTGGACATAAGTACTGGAGCCACAAAGAGAATACCAGTCACCAGCTCTGAACCCAAAACAGGGACAACTTTCCCTGAACATATGAATTTCCATACAAGGGATCTGCAGAAAGACTGTGCGACAGCACCTTCACTCACTGACTGCTCCGGACATCCCTGTACAGACAGGGCAAAGGCAAAGGAAGACAGGTAGGAAACAGGATCCACCTCCAACTACCTGAGCCATCGGACAGGCTCTGATCCCGAAGCAGAGGACACCACACATCAGACACCATCCTTAGTAATTCCTGGAGCCCCTGAATCATGGACCAGCCACAAGGCATCTTGAGATGCTCGGTGGGTAGAAGAAGGAAAATTTGATTCTGGAGTATAGTTGGTGAGGAGGAGGAGGGCAGTGTTTCTTTTTCATGGTTCCCTGTAAGATCGGGAAGCTCTGGTGCCCAGCTGACTGAGAGACCCTGACTGAGGAAGCACAAAAAAACAGCAAAAAAAAAAAAAAAAAAAAAGCCATTTGTTTCCAGAATCAAGTCAGAGGCTGAGGAAGACAGAGTGGGGCAGGAACCCAGGCTGGCCCCAGGGACGAGACCTTGCACATGTGAGCCAGGGGGGACGCCTAAAGGAAAGCAGGAGCCAGGACAGCTGCCAAAACCTCTTCCTGGCAGCGACCCAGCCTCCTGCAGGGTTGTCAAGGCTGCTCACAGTGGAGTTTCTGATGCCAGATACCACAGAGCTCTATGGGGACTCACACAAAGCCAAGGGCTCAGCTTCAACTGCACTCTGGAGGCTTCCTGTCAGGTTCCTCTTTCAGATGCAGGCCTGCCAGCACTAGAAGTGTGGAGATGTGCCCTGCTGATTGTTTCTTCCTCCCTCAGGTAAAGCTCCCTAATGGCTGAGTCAGACTAAGTACATCAGCCCAGGAGACATCTGGCTGCCATTGGGGAAAGCCACTGGTGGACGGGCGGTGACTCTGTGGATCACCTGAAAATCCTCCCTCTTGGCCAGTGTGCACACTCGCAGCACCCCAACCCATCACTGGACACCTGCATTATCCATGGGTTTCTGTTCAGGAGCGAGTCCAGGGACCTCCCTACACTGCCTATCAGTGTGCTTGGTCAGGCCTCTCCATTAGTGATGAGATGACAAAAGACTTTTCTGGGGACCACTAGAAAGTATCCTCCTTTCCCAGCTCTGGGTAACTCCTAAAGAGAGTCCTGAGCATTCCTACTGTCCAGAGACTGAATAGTGATTCTTCTAGTCCTCATCGCTGTCAGGGAGGGAGCAGAAGGCATGGAACAGGAGGGTGCAGACCTGTGCCTGATCATCTCAAGCTAGAGGATGGCTGAACATGCACAACCACCTCTCCAGTCCCTGCAGAGCCCCATTTATCTCCTTAAAGGAGAGAGGCTGCTTTCACCCGACTCCCTTAGATGTGAGAAAGCAGGCAGAGATTGAGGCATATTCCAGCTAAAGCAGTATCTGCTCAATGGGCTCCCGCCTGAAGTGGTGTCTTCCTCAGCTTCCAGAACAAGATGGCAGTTCCATTTCTAGGGCTTAGGAGGAAGGAGTCTCTTCAAATCCTATAAACCTGCAGGTTCCCAGCACCAAGGAACAGGTATAAGGAGAACAACCAGGCCTGCCTCCCTGGGCCTCAGCATCTGAGAACACCTGGAGACATGGCAGAGGAAATATCCTGGTATAGGAGGCAGGGGATCAAGTCAAACCTCTGATTATTTCACGCCTGATACAGCTGATGGCCTGGCAAGGGCCCATGTACCTATGGAGGGAGGCTACCCTTGTATGCAGGACAGAGGCCTTGATCTGGTCTTGATACTGTGGGTCTGAGGCCAGAGGACCTGTGGAGGAATCCAGACCATCGGAGGAAGTCCTTAGTCCGTCATCTGGAAATGCAGTGAGGGCTGTTCCACTTCTCCAACACATCGGGTTTAGATAAGAGAAGACAGCCCATGATTTTAAAGCTTTTTTATAGAAAGATAGGGGGAAAGAAAAGAGATAGAAAATTTAAGAGAGAAAGAAGAGATAGAGGGGAGAGAGCTGGCCATGACCACATGGAAAGAGGGGGAAAGACTGTGGAGAGAGGGGGGACAGCAGAGCAAGAGACAAGGGAGAGCCTGGGCAAGAGAAAGGGGAAAGAGAGCTAGGAGGGGCCAAGCATCCCCTTTTATAGTGGGCTGGGCTACCTGGCTGTTGCCAGGTAACTGTGAGACAGGGAAACCTGGCTGTAACCAGGTAACTGTGGAGGTAGAGTCCAGCCAGAACACTAGGGTCCTGGGGCACAGCCCTTTGTGACTGACCATAGGGTTATGTCCAAACTACAACCAAGAACAAAACTGTCATAGAGTGAAACATGGTCTTACATTCAGCAGGAAAACAGAGACCATTTCAAAGAGAAGAAGGCTGTTATCTCCAAAGAGACCCCAGTACTGCAGCCAGCATATCACCAAGGGAGTTAAGAAATGGCAAAGGAGGAATCTGTGGTGAATAGTTTTATTTCAACCTGATACAAGCTATGAAGTCATTGGAGAGGAGGGATCCTAAATTAAAGAAAATTCCTGCATAAGATGAGGCTGCAGGCAAGTCTGTAGGACATTTTCCTCATTACTGATTGATGTGGAAGGGCACATCCCATGTGGGTAGCACCATCCCTGGGCTGGTGGTCCTGGGTTCTATAAGAAAGCAGAATGAGCATGCCATGAGGAGGAAGCCAGTAAGCAGAACCTCTCTGGGGCCTGAGCATCAGTCCTGCCTACAGGAGCCTGCCCTGTTTGAGTTCCTTCCCTGACTTTCTTCAATGCTGGACTACACTGTGAAAGTATAAGCCAAATAAACTCTTTCCTCTTCAAATTGCTTTGTTCATGGTGTTTCATTGCAGCAACTTTAACCCTATCTTGGAGAGCTTCTTAAAGCCCCATGCACCGCAGAACCTAGAGACAACTGGGATCTGTCCTGAGACCTTCTACATAGGTGCAGATGCTAAACTGAGCCTGGGTAGGAAAGGGAAGGTTCTGGAATTTCACCTAACACTAAAGGCCTGCACAAGTTGTCTCACAGGCAAAACAGCTCAGAGGTAAACACTTCTCCAGGGCATAAGAGGGGGGCAGAGAATGTCCCCAGGCTATTGAAGATTGAGCTAGATCTGGGAGACTAGCAACCCTACCTTGCCCTTCCCATGGAAGACTGCACCATCAGGAAGTCCCTTTCTTTTTGCCTGCCCTGTTCCTCATCCCCATAAACTTTTCTTGTTTCTCTTCCATACTAAGAAGGATCAAGGCTCAGAAGCTGATCTGTAAGAATTTACATTGAGGGAGACACACATGTACACATGCATTGATGTGGGTATACACAACGTGCACGCACACACACACAAACACACACAGTTCCCAAAGTGGTACTGAACAAGATTCAAACCATGCAGATCCACAGAGAGAGAGATGAAAGCAGGGCCTAACAGCAGCCTTCCAAACAATGAGGCCCAGGTCACCTCACAGTTCCTTGGAACCACTTTTAAAGTAAAAAGGAGGCTAATATCCACTTATTAGTGAGTGCATACCATGATTCATCTTTTGAGTCTGGGTTACCTCACTTAGTACAATGTTCTCTAGCTCCATCCATTTGCCTAAGAATTTCATGAATTCATTGTTTCTAATGGCTGAATAGTACTCCATTGTGTAGGACAGGGGAAGAGAAGGGGGCTTACGGAACTTTCGGGAGGCTAGAAAAGGGGAAACCATTTGAAATGTAAATAAAAAATTACATCGAATAAAAAAAAAGGAGGCACAGGATGGTAATTTCACTATGCTTTAGTTATTTAGTGTGTATGTGTGTGTGTGTGTGTGTGTGTGTGTGTCACACATATATTAGCTGGAGTGAGGGAAGTAGGAGTCACAGTATACATGGAGAAAAGAATACAACATTTGAGGAGACATTCTCCATCCACATGAGGTTCATGAGAACTGTACATAGGTCTTTAGGCTTGCCAACACACTGCCTTTATGCACTGAGTCATATCAGTGGCTTTGAAATATTAGCACCTGCGAGGTGGAGGCAGGAACATCAGTGGTTCACATCGTTCTTGCCTACAAATCAAGTTCAAGGCCAGCCTGAACTAATGAGACCCTGTCTTAAAAACAAAATGAGGATGTAGTTCAGTTGATGAATTACTTGTTTAATGTCATGAAGTCCTGGGTTACACCTTATAAACCAGGCCTGGTGGTGATCCGAGCATGTGGAAGTAGAGGCAGGGTGTTAGAAATCCAAGGTCACCATTAGCTACAGAACAGGAATGAGAGGGCAGCCGAGGTCATAGAAACATAGCCTGCCTCAAAAAAGAACTACATATGCTGTCCCATACAGAACTACTGCCTATATACGGCCCCCATTCAATTAGTCCCAGCACTTGGGAGGTTTAAGCAGGATGCTCAGCTGTTTAAAGGCAGCCACAGCTACAAGTCTCAAACTATCATAACAGCAAACCACTTCAGCACAGCATCCTGCAATCCTGGCTGCCTTGCTTACACAGGGACAGTATCTACCTTGGCTTCCCTCTCTATTTAATACCTATTTAATGAACATGGGGTTTGTACCTATTACATACCTGGTACTAGAAGAGGAACAATAGAAAGGCACCAGGTCCTCATCCCTTCCTAAAGGGACAGAGATAACCTGGGGACATTTTCCTGCTCTGTGTCTACCCACTCACAGTAATAATAGCCAGTCCTTAATGTGCACCTACTATGTGCATCTCTCTTAACCCTTACCATAGCTCTGAGTTGGCCTGTCAGTGCCCAATTCACAGACCAAGAAATGGAGACTCAGGAAGCCAAAATGAATTCCCTCAGGTAAAATGAATTCCCTCAGGTAAAAGCCCCTAGGCCCCACCCCTGTACCTCACAAGGAGCTTGAAGAAATCAGGAAGTACTTCACCAACAAAGGCAAGTTCCTATTGTTAACCCATAGCTGAGATGACCTGGTGGCTGTGAAGGGCATAAAGTTTCCCAGGGCATCCTGTACTACAGCTTCCTGGTGTAGGTTATGGAAACACTGTCAGGTCTCCTGGAGCAAAGAATGACATCTGGGTCACCAATGAAGGGCTCTGAAGCAGTGTCATGGGGGCCAAGTTACTTCACTGCAGCACCCCATAGTATAGAACCCTGTGCACAACAGGACTATTTCTCACATGTATTCTCATTCCTTTCCCTATATCACTAGCCTCGTGTAATCAATGATTTCCACGCCCCTGTGTGTGTGTGTGTGTGTTTCATGTGTTGCATTGGTGTGTTTGTAGATGTATGTATGCAGTATGTATGTGTGGGACCTGGGTGCTCAAAGTGCATGTTTGGAGATCAGAGGACAGCTTCTGGTTCCTTCCTTCCAACATGTGAATCCAGAGGCTCAAACACAGGTCATTAAGCTTAGCAACAAACATCTTTACCCACTGAGCCTTTGTGCTAGCCCTTATAATGTTACTTCTTAGAACTTACTCCTGTAACTTTATAGGAAAGCCAGTTGACATGTGGCAGTAATTTTAACCCACATAAACATGTTTTCTGTTTGGTTTTGGTTTTTCAGTAATTTTTAATTTTCTAGATTGAGTCTAATTGTGTAGCCTGGGCTGGCCTCAAACTCAGTTCTTGAATTACAAAATGTGAGTCTCTACACCTGGCTAAACATGGTCATATCAACAATAAACGAGAGGCTCAGGTGATGAATCTGTTCCACATGTGTAGGCTTTGAGACTCTGTAGCCTGTCCCCTATCCCACCCCACCATGCCCACAGCATCCACAGCTTGAGTGCCTCCCACTCCCTAGCACTGTACATAATGACCAACTCCTGGAACTGGCAAACAGAGGCAGGTCCACCAAGTGCCCTCTGCCCCAGGCCTATAGCCACCAATCCAGATCCCACTGCGAAGGGAGTGCTTCTCTGTGCTGATCACCCCATGTCCTCTCTATTTCCTCATGCAGGCCAGTTCCTCTTCAAAGTCCAAACACATGACACACATAGGTTCCCAAGGCACACTAACCACAAAATAACCAGGCATTTGGTGATGCTACTGCAGCCCTGTCCAAAGTAAATTAAGTCTTTAATTTAACTAACTTCTGCCCCCTTAGAGATGAGAGCCAGGGATAGTGTGGTGCATGTCTGTAATCCTGACACTCAGAAGCCTGAGGCAAGAAAACAAAGTTCTGGATGGGGTAAGTTCCATAGTGAGTCCAGGGTTTTTTTTTTTTTACAAATCAGGAGAGTGTAATCCCAGCAGAAGCAGCCTGGGAACTGAACCCCCATTCTGGCCTGCTCAAGGGGCTAGGGCAGTGCTGGCCTCTGAGCTTTGCTCTCAGTTGAACTGTAGACAATGACCCCTTGAGTGAGGGCGGGGCCATAGGTTAGTGCTCAGAATGGGGTTGGGGGTGGGGTCAAGTACAGGTGTGGTTTTGTTCCTCTGACCTCCTAAGGCAAGATGACAGAATAAGAGTGCTTCCTGGTGTCAGAGTGCTAACCACTCTTGACCTTTCAGGATATGCATATGTGCACACACACACACACACACACACACACACACACATACACACACACACACACACAAACACACTGCAGCCTGTGTGTGATCCTAATTCTACTTATTTTTTTTCTTTCAATTTTTTTTTTTTGAAAATGGCCACAGGCTGCCACCTAGTTGGTGGACTCATCTTGTAATTTCTCTAATTACCTCCTTGATAAAGTGATGAGAATAATCCATCATTGTACCCATGGTCTCAAAGGGTGCCCGGGAGAGCTCAAGATGGGGAGAGGTCATTGGTGACAAACACACACACACACACACACACACACACACACACACACACTCAACTCAGTTGTGACCAAGTTAGTGACCCTCATAGGACAGGAACATTAGCCAATAGCTAGCACATACCTAGGAGTTTGACCACTGTAGACAGAGTCAGACTCCACTTCTAGAAAGCATCACCTAACTTGATGGTGTCTTGTTACCTCATCTATAAAATGGGTGTTGTTTCCATCTCAAAGTTAGATGAACTCAGCAGACAAGGACTGAAAGAAGCACAGATCGTGGTATCGAGGCAGGCAAGGCTGGTGAACAAATTCTTACCTCCAGGTAGATATTCTGAGTAGATGCAGAGTACACTAGCCCATCTGTGTCACACAGAAGGCTGTCCTATCCACTCAAGGACACTACAGAGCACTATAATCCATACATGGCTAGAGCTCAGCTCCAGTTTGTGCCTGAGGGACAGGAAGGTACATCTGGAGCTGAGCTGGACTCTGTGTGACCCTGAGGCAGGGCAGTAGTCTATTTGATCCTAGGACACCCAGAGAAGAGAATCCCAAGGGAAGTCCCAGCAGCTGTGCCTGCAGCTGTCAGCAAGCCTACAGCTGCATCCAGGCTCAGGCATGGGACAGCTGCTAATCCCCAGCTGACCTCAGAGGCTGTGGAGAGCAGCTGCAGTGAAGGACCAAGCTCTCATCTATCTCAGTCCTGTAGGAGACAGAGACCTCCCTTTCTCTCTGTGTGGTGCACTGTCCTCAACCCTCTGCCCTTCCCTCCTCATCCACATCTAGATAATCTCAGTCCTGTGCAGACACCCCATCACACAACTACAGTGTCCTGCACTGGGACAGATGGTCTGTCCTGGACCTGCACACTGCCTTTCGCCTTCTCAGCTTTCTCCAGCTGAACCCACCCACACAATGTGTTCCTCTATTTTCCTTGTCATGTAAAAAAGAATGATTTTCCATCCTGCCACATGGGTATGAAACTGAGGAAGCTTCTAGAGTTTTACACAGTTTGTTCCAAAGCCTCTATTGGTTCAGCCACATTGCAATAGGAAAGTTCTTTGGGTTGTAATATAGGGGCCTCTGCTAGCTAATTCCTTTTCCAGTCAGCCACAATGAAAAACATCCACATACTTTCCTTCCCTGAAGTTAATTAAAGGTTGACACAAGAATGAGAGGGTTTTCGGGGAATGTGTCAGATAGATGTACCCCAGTTGGTAGAGGACTTGCCAAGTACATGAAGCTCTGTGGTCATTCATTCACCCTAACTGTAGCCCAGTATTCATGGTGGCACACACCCATGATACTGGTACTCAGCAGGAAAGAAAATTCCATGAGTTTTCAACTCAGAGTTGAAGTTCATCCTTGGCAATACACTGGCTTACCTGGGATCCATGAGACCCTTTCTCAAAAGGAAGGTGCATGGGGAGAGGTTGAGGAGCAGGACAAGGAGGAGAAAGGAAAAGTCTGGAAGCACAAATGGATTCTGAGCTATTGGGTCTGTGTGAAGATCCATGTGGTAAGAATGCTTGCCTCTGAGCCTGAAGAGGTGAGTTTCATCCTTGGAACCCATGGACGGAACCAACAGACTCCTGAAAGCTGTACTCTGACCTCCACACACATACACGAACAATAAATACAAATAAAAAATAAAGGGAGTAGCTTCAGAAAGGAAGGATCTAGAAAGAGGAAGACAGACTTCTCCAGAAGAACCTTAGAAGACCTCACACAGAGAAGATTCAACATAAATCAAGAGACACGTGGAGGCAAGAGCTAAAGACAGATTTGCTGGAAGTGTATGCGGAGGGAGTGTCTGGATGATTCAAACCAGCTCTGCAGCCTTATAGCCACCAAGAGTCCCTAAGCACATTTCTTCAATCTTAATAGCAATATTTTCCATGTAAATCTTCAAGTTTATCAGACAGTGTTTATAATTCCACTTTCAATCAACTTAGAATATTTTATGCCTAACATTATTATATCTATATAAATTTTTTCACGATAATCTTCAATTCTAACATGTTTTTCTACATTTTCTACAATTTTATCAGAAATATTTTTCATGTAAATCTTCAACTCTATCATAAAATGTTTCTATTTCATATTTGAATTAATTTAGCAATATTTTGCATGTCTACCATTTATTCTTTAATTTTCCATGAAAACTGTCAATTTTAACATGCTCTTCTATGTTTCTCTTCTATTTTATCAGAATTATTTTTCCATGTAAATATTTAATTTTATCATAAAGTGTTTTTACTTTCCTTTTCAATAAGAAAAAAGATTAACACAGAGAAAAAGTTCTACTCAAGAGGAAATTGATATCTCTACAGAACAGGAACCAGGGATGTCCTAGACGTGGGATGAAAGGCAAAGATAAATGCAGCAGGGGAGACCTGCAGCATAAATGGACTGTGGGACCATTCAGCCCCCTCCAGAAGCCAAAGGAAAGGATTCCAGCCCACAACACAGAAGGCATGCAGGGGACTTGGTTCTGAAGAAACACCATGTGTATCAACTAAGATAAGCAAATGAACACCTTTCCATACTGGTCTGCGTTCCTGCCCCACCACACTAAGAACCCCCACACCAGTGGAAGTTCAACCCGAGAATTGTATCTCTACTGATTATCAGGTGGTTCAGGACATTACAAAGGCAAAATTAAGTTTTCTTACAGCTCCATGTGTGATCTGTAATTATCTCAACACAAAAAGTGGCATAAGTGGGAAGGATATTGGAATGAGGGTTCACTGGGCCTTCTCACTCCTTCCTTCTATGGTGGAACACCAATAGCAAACAGACCCAAACTCAGGGTTCTCCTGCAAGTACACCCAGTTGTTCCGATGACAAAAATGGCTGTTGTGCCTTCAGAGTGACAATACAGATTATTGAGGGAAAAGATGGGAGTCAGGAGACCAAGGGGAAATCATTATAGTAAGTCAGGAACAGCATTTGACAGTGACTGGGTCAGTATAAAAGCAGCTGGGTGAGACAGGGATAGCACTGGCGGATGGGCTGGACCATACACACTTTAGGAAGGTAAAAAGTGAATTTTGTGCCCTTGCGGCCTGTCACAATAAGGCAACACTGGACCTTTATAAATTTAAAATTCACAATAGTAAAGTTAATCATAATTGTTTGTGCAAGAGGAGGTGGTATATAAGGGAGAAAGAGATTGAACAGATTGAACATTTTCACGAGGAGTCCAGAATCCTTTTGGGGGAAGAAGGGTTAATAGTTAATCTTTTGCATGGAATTAATCCCATAAAGAAAAGCAGAGCCTAGATACATCTCTGCAGTTAAGAGCACTAGCTGCTCTTCCAGAGCATGTGTGTTTGATTACCAGCAGCACATGGTTGTTCACAACTATTAGTGACTCCACTTCCAGAAGATCCAATGCCACCGTTCTGACCTTCATAGGCACTAGGCACAGGTGTAATACCCAGACTATATATATATATATATATATATATATATATATATATATATATATATAAAATCTCATAAAAATCCCACAAATCAATGGATACAATAGAGATGGTTATTAGACCTGTGGCTGATACATCTGTTCAATTGGCAGGCTGTGTTCAAGGAATGGGCCAGGAAATGTCTCAGTTTGTGAAGTGAGTGCTCCACAACTCTTACACTCCAAGTACACAGAGAAAAGATGGGTAGGGCACAATGTGCATGTGTTAAACCCAGTGACCAGCAGATGGAGACAGGAACATTCTTGAGACCTACTGGCTAGCCAGCATGGTGGAACCAATGAGCTTCAGGTTCAGTGAGAGACTGTTCCTGAAAACATAAAACATAAGGTCCAAGACTGAGGAGGACACTTGATGTCAACCTCAGGCTGCCATGTGCAAAGGCTTACATGTGTACATGCACCTGTGCACATACATGCATGAACACAACCCCCCCACACACACATACACACACACACACACACACACACACACACACACACACTATCTTAGCTATTTCTCTATTATTGTGATAAAACGCAGAATCCAGGCCACATATGAGAAGAAGAGTTTATTTTGGGCTCACAATTTTAAAAATATATGAATGCATTTTAAGAATATAAGAAGATATATAAGAATATAAGAAGATAATTGCATATAAGAAGACATTATAATTGGGATAGTGAAGGGGGGCAGGAATGGTGCTGGAACATCAGCTGAGAGCTCAGATCTTGATCCACAAATAAGAAGCAGAGACTTGTATTGGATCCATCTTTTGAGATTGTAAAGACTTCCTCCAGTGATATACTGCCTTCAGTAAGATCATACTTTCTAATCTTCCCCAGTCACAAACTAAAGATCAAGCCTTTAAATGCACAAGACTAGGAGGGGGCATCTCATTTGAGCCATCATACAAACAAGCACATACAAAGTAAAGAAAGGGAACAAGAAGGACTCCTATGCTGAGATAATGGGCTGAGCAGATCTCACAGTCTGATGGACCATCTTCCCTGGCCGACTGAAGACTCACCATGGACTGGGCAAACTCTGCTCTGGCACCCAGCATAGAATTTGCATCAGGGTTCTTAGCCCATGGTTTCAAGTTCAGTAGGCAGCATGAATGCATCCAAGCAGCAGACAGAATAGGCAGCCATAGAGGGAGATTAGGGTTAATAGCATTTCTCTCAGGAAAGATGGACTCCAGGTTTGCCCTATCATCGATGATGATATAAGGCTAATGTACATCATAGAACAAACCTGTTGAGCCTTTGGAACAGCAGAACTGTCAGGAGAGATGCTTATCAGAATGCTAGCTTTGGGTTGGCGTGATACACTTTACACCACTTCTGCATACTTTCCCTAACACTTTCTTAAAAATATTGCTCTTTTGAAAAGTGACACACCTTCTGTGGGGAAAGATGTAAACTATCATGAGATGTTTCATATGGAAAGGAGCGGGTGAGACCCCAGTAAATCATCAAATGCCAAATGATACTGTATAACATGTAGTAATAGGTTATCATTAAAATAATCTATTGTTTATCACACAGTAGGTAAATGGGCATTCGGTTGCTCTAAAATTATCCAGAAAAGCGTGATTTGTTTTCTTCTCTGAGAGCTAGGTACCAAGGGTATTTGAGTAGCACTGGTCACAACACAGGAAGAGAGCAGGGCGAGGAGAGAGGGATTTTTTTCCCAATGTGGGGCCTCACTAGACTCTCAGAATCCTCAGATAGGGTGCAATGCTGTGTGTCCCCAGGGTGACAGCAAGCAGAGAATTAGCATTGATCTTTGCAAGGCTTCTGCATCTTGCTTATTACATGAGCACGAAGCTATCTCTGTAGATATCTTCTAAAATGTTCTACTGCCCATTGATAGAAATGTTTATTTGAAATGAGGCTAGATGGGGACCTTGCTTCTCCACTGACTCCTTGATCTAATGAGGAAGCTTAGGGGTTGCAGGAGGTGGCTGAGGTTGCCTATGAGGGTAAGACTTGATATTTGTGATTTCTGGAGTCAGAGATGATGTCCAGAAGGAAGATAGGCCCAACAGCACGGGAGAGGAAAAGGAAGGTGAATCTCTCTCAGGAAATGTAAGATGCATAGCATAGGGATCTGATCTCAGACTGGAAACAGACTCAGGAAGGCAGGAACATGTCCACAGCCTACACACTGAGTTTATGACACTTAAGAACTTCTGAATCAACCCGGTTACTACTGAGTTTAAAAATATGAAGGGGTTTGCTGAGGCTGGGAGAAATGAGGGTAAGGGGCATTTAGTGTCTCTCTTCTTCCCCTCCCAGGGCTCCAACAGGCTGCATCATAGAGAGTTTGACCAAAGGAGAGATGTGCAGGCTAGTCTTATGTCAACTTAACTTAACCTGCAATTATCTGAAAGGAGGAAACTTTGGTTCAGAAAATGCCTCCATAAGATGCAGTTGTAAGGCATTTTCTTAATCAGTGATTGGTATAAGAGGTTCCAGCACATAGTGGGAGGGGCCATCCCTGGGCCAGTGGTCCTGGGTTCTATAAGAAAGTAGGCTGAGAAAACCAGGGGAGGGGAAGGGTAGCAACCACTTTTTGTATGCGCCTTATTCCAAAGTGTGAGAACAAAGGCAGAGGAATCTGGGCAGTGAGGAGGAGGCCTGAACAGTTTGATTCCACATTCCATTGAATGCTCAATTTATTTTATTAGAAACCAAACTCTCCTTATGAATTGGGTGTTTTTCTTGGTGCTATGCCCCAATAATGACAAACTACTCAATGGAGGAAGGATCTGTTTGTGCTCACAGTTTTAGGGTACATGTTCCATCATGGAAGGTGGCCTGGCAGCATGGACATGAGGTGGCTTGCTCACATTGTTGCGGGTAAGGAAGCAATGATGAAGAAATAATGTGCTCAGCTGGCTTTTTCTTTCTTCCATTTGCTTTCGGGTCAAGGACCGAAGCCCCATGGATGATGCTGCTCACATTCAAGATGAAACATTCCTTCAGTTAACCCTCTCTAGAAATGTCCTCATAGGTACAACCACAACCCCAGTTTGTCATTATTGGGGCGCAGCATCAAGAAAAATATCCAATTCACAAGGTTAGTGAATGTGTGTGTGAGAATGTGTTTGTGAACCTAGGCATTTCTCAGTTTAATATAATTGACCAAGGAAATTAGCCATCACACATTGCATCTTCAATTTTGGGAAAGATAAGTTCAGTTGAGTTTTCTTCAATACACTGTGGTGGTTTGATTGAGGACATCCCCCACAGGCTAGAGTATTGGAACACTTGTTCCCCATTTGGTAGTGCTTTTTTAAGGAAATGGTATAGAAATGGTGGAGGAAGTATGTCACTGGGGGCAGACTTTGACAATTCATAGCCTGTACTTACTTGCAGTTTATTCTCTCTGTTTTTTTTTCCCTTGGATGTTTTCTTTATTTACATTTCAAATTCTGTTTCCTGTCCTGGTTACACTCCTCCAAACTCCCTATCCCATCCCCCATCCCCCTGCTTCTATGTTTCCCCCACCCACCCACTCCCATCCTCAATTCCACTACACTGGGTTATCAAGCCTTCACAGGTCCAAGGTCTTATCTTCCAATTGATGTCCCACAAGGCCATCCTCTGCTACCTATGCAACTGGAGCCATGGGTCCCTCCTAAGTTGGTGGTTTAGAAGCCCATTTGAGTTCTGGGGCTTCTGATTGGTTGATACTGGTCTTTAAATGGGGTTGCAGACCCCTTCCGATCCTTCAGTCCTTTTTCTAACTCCTCCATTGGAGACCCCATTGGAGACCCTGTGCAACCAATGGTGTGTTGCAAGCATTCACTTCTGTATTTGTCAGACTCTAGAAGAGCCTCTCAGGAGACAGCTATCTCTGGCTCCTGTCAGCATGCACTTCTTGGCATCCACAATAGTGTCTGGGACCAGCTGGGGCAGTTTTTGGGTGACTTTTCCTTCAGATTCTGCTCCACATTTTTCTCCATATCTGCTTCTGTGAATATTTTGTTCCTCTTTCTAAGAAGGACTAAAGCATCCATATTTTAGTGTTCCTTCTTCTTGAGCTTCATGTGCTCTGTGAATTGTAACTTGGGTATTCTGAGCTTTTGGGCTAATATCCACTTATCAGTGAGCACATAACTTGTGTGTTCTTTTGTGATTGAGTTACCTCATTCAGGATGATATTTTCTTGTTCCATCCAGTTTCCTAAGAATTTCATGAATTCATCACTTTTAATTGCTGAGTATTGTGTAAATGTAGCACATTTCTGTATCCATTCCTTTGTTGAAGAACATCTGGGTTCTTTCCAGCATCTGGCTATTATAAATAAGGTGGCTATGAATGTAGTGGAACATGTGTCCTTATTATATGTTGGAGCTTCTGTTGGGTATTTGCCCAGGGGTCATATAGACCATCATTATTGCTGATAGGATGCACGGGATTATTTCAATCCCATTGTCTCTGTTGAGGCCTGTTCTGTGACCAATTATATGGTCAATTTTGGAGAAGTGTCATGAGGTGCTGAGAGGACAGTATATTCTCTTGTTTTAGGATGAAATGTTCTATAAATATCTGTTAAATCCATTTGGTCCACTAGTTTCACTGTGTCTCTGTTTAGTTTCTGCTTCAAATGGTCTGTCCATTGCTGAGAGTGGGGTGTAGAAGTCTTCCACTATTACTGTGTGAAGTGCAATGTGTGCTTTGAGCTTTATTAAAGTTTCTTTTATGAATGCGGGTGCCCTTGCATTTGGAGCATAGATGTTTATAATTGAGCATTCATCTTGGTAGATTTGTCCTTTCATAAGTATAAAGGTGTCCTTCCTTAACTATTTTGATGGCTTTTGGTTGAAAGTCAATTTCATTTGATATTAGAATGGCTACTCCAGCTTGTTTCATGGGACCATTTGTTGGAAAATTCTGTTCCAGCCTGTTACTCTGAAGTAGTGTCTCGGTTTGTCACTGAGGAGCACTTTCTGTATGTGGCAAAATGTTGGGTCCTGTTTACATATCCAGTCTGTTAGTCTATCTCTTTTTGTTGGGGAACTGAGCCCATTGATGTTAAGAGATATTAAGGAAAGGTAATTCTTGCTTCCTGTTATTTTTTTGATAGAAGTAGAATTATGCTTTTGTGGTTATCTGCCTTTGGTTTTGTTGAAAGATGATTACTTTCTTGCTTTTTGTATGGTGTAATTTTCCTTCTTGTGTTGGAGCTTTCTATTATCATTTGCAGGGCTGGATTTTTGGAAAGATATTGTGTAAACTTCATTTGTTGGAATATCTTGGTTTCTCTATGTATGGTAATTGAGAGTTTGGCTGGGTATAGTAGCCTTGAATGGCATTTGTCTTCCCTTATGATCTGTATGATATCTGCCCAGATGTCTGTGAGCCTGTCATTCCAGCATCCTTTGATCCTGAGATCCTGGATGTGTTAGAGCTCCTGGGATTCAAGCTGCCTCTGGGATCCTGAAATCCTGGTGTGACCAAGCTCCTGAGATCCTGAAATACTGTGCCTGTTAGAGAACCTATGATCCTGGACATGTTACAGCACCAAGGAGTCTGGATGTTGTGGGACTGGGTGTGGAGCTCACATCATAAGTCTGTTCAGGGCACTGGCTCAGAGCAGAAGGAACCTGTGCTACTGTCTGAGCAGGGGGTAGGGGTTTGTGAGGGGTTGTGGTGGTGGGGTTGTTGTGTTTCCTGAGTCCCTGGATTTTGCCGGTCCCAGTTACCTATGGTATTAGGGTGTTGGAGGGTTGGGATAGATGTTGTGGCTTCCTCAACTATGATCCTGGACATATTAGAACACCTAGTAGTCCAGCTTCCTCTGGGTGTTGTGGGACTGTGTATGGAGCTAGTGCACAAGGTCTGTTCTTTTTTTCTCTGATTTTTTCTTTCTTTATTTTATTTTATTTTATTTTATTTTTTTTTTTACTACATATAATCATTATTTACATTTCAAGTGTTTTCCTCTTTCCTGGTCACCCTCCTCTAAAATCCCACAACTCATCTCTCCTACCCCTGTTCCCCAATCAACCCTCTCCCACTTCCCTGTCCTGGTATCCCCTACACTGCTGCATCTAGCCTTCCCAGGACCAAGGGCCTCTCCTCCCTTTGATGTCCAACAAGGCCATCCTCTGCTGCCTATATATCTGGAGCCATGGGAAACTCCATGTGTACTCTTTGGTTGATGGTTTTGTCTCTGGGAACTCTGGGAGTACTGGTTGATTCATATTGTTGTTCCTCCTATGGTGCTGCAAACCCCTTCAGCTCCTTGGGTGCTATCTGTAGTTCCTCTGTTGGGGACAGTTGTGATTGAAGATGTGATCAGTTCCAGCTTCCTGCTTCAGCCTCCACTCCTGTCACTTGCTGCCATGCCTCCCTGCCATGATGGCCTCTATTCCTCTGTAACTGTAAGCCAAGGAAACACTCTTCTGTAAGCTGTTTTGCTCATAGTATTTTATCTGTGATTGAAAAGTATAGAAATATATGTATATAAATTCTGACAGAAAAATATAGAAAGCAAAGAAGTATCCCTGAGACTTTCTCTGACAAGACCAACTGAGCCACAGACATGTGGTTCAATGTGACTCACTGGCATGCTCCACAAGGAGTCTGATTCCTGAGGAAATATTACTGAACTAAATGACCTGACCATTGATCCCTGATGTCCCAAAACAAGTCCCCATTCTATGGAAACAGTCTTACACTCTCTTACTATGTAGATTGATCCTAGACCTTTTCTGAGCCTGTTCTTTCTTCAACAAATAGTAACTTTCCCAGTGATTTTTTTTTTTTGATAAAATATAAGATTTATTCAGAAAAACACTCAGATACAATTCAAGGCTTACAAATACATTTAGAATACAATCGAAAAAATAAGTATAGATAGTTTTTGAATATACTGAAGATTTTCATCTAACCTGTGTGTGTGAAAAAATTGAGGATTATATAGGATAATTGGTAATATTGAAGGTTTTTGGAAAAAAACTCAGAGAAAATAATAGGCATATAAATACATTTAGGAGATAATTAAAAATGAAATGGAAACATTTTCTGATCAAACTGAAGATTTTCATATAACAAGTTTCATGAAATTGATGATTACATAAGATAATAGACAATATAAAATTTTTTGGAAGAAAGTCAGATACTGTGATAGGCATACAAAAGCATGTAGAAGATAATTGTAAAAGGAAGTGGTGACATTTTTAGAAAATACTTAAGATTTACATCTAACTTGTGTGTGATAAAATTGTGGATTATATTGGACAGTTCATAATATTGAAGATTTTTTGGAAAAAATATGAGAAAAAATTATAGGCATATAATAGATTTACAATATAATTGATAAATGAAGTGGAAACATTTTCTGTTAAAACTGAAAATTTTCATATAATTTATGTATCAAAAATTGAGGATTACGTAGAATTATTGATAATATAAAATTTTTTGGAAAAACATTCAGATAAAATGCTAGGAATACAAATTCATTTAGAATATAAATGAAAACAGAAGTGGAGACATTATCTGAAAAAAAGCTGAAGATTTTCATGAAAAATATGTATGATAAAATTGAGGATTATACAGGATAACTGTTAATATTGAAGATTTTTTGGAAAAAATTCAGAAAATATAATAGGTATATAAATACATTTAGGATATAAATGAAAAATGAAGTGGAAACATTTTCTGAAAAAACTGAGAATTTTCATATACATACGTATTATAACATTAAGGATTAAATACGATAATTGATAATATTGAATATTTTTAATAAAATCTCAGATAAAATGATAGGCATACAAATGCAAATATAAAGGAAAATAATATGAAGGAATATAAAGGAAAATGGAAGTGGAGACATTGTCTGATAAAACTAAAGATTTTCATAAAACATATGTATGATGAAATTGAGGATTACATAGTCTTATTGATAAAATCGAGGATTTATTTATAAAAACACTCAGATATAAAATAGGATAATTTATAATTTATAAAATAATTTATAAATTAAATTTGTTTTGAAAATGCTCTGATACAAATCTAGGCATTCAAAGGCATTTAGAATATAAATGAAAATTGAAGTGGCGGTATTATCTGAAAAAACAATATTTTCATTCAACATATGTATGATAAAATTGATAATTACATAGTGTTTTTGATAAAATTGAAAAATTCTGAGCCTGTTCTTTCTTCAACAAATAGTCACTTTCCCAGTGATTTTTTTTTAAATATAATTTTTACAGATTGGTTTTCTGAGACAGTTACATAATTTCTCCTGTACTCTTTCCTCCCTCTAACCCTCTCTCTCTCTCTCTCTCTCTCTCTCTCTCTCTCTCTCTCTCTCTCTCTCCCTCTCTCTCTGTGTGTGTGTGTGTGCTCAAATGTAAATACATTCTACTTGGTTTATATGTCACTTTTGTCACTTTTATGTGTGTGTTTTAGGGCTGATCATTTGCTCTTGGGTAACCAGTTGATGTGGTCTTTCCTTGTGAAGAAGATTCCATTCAATTCCTTGCTGCCTGAGGTTCTTTGTGCAGGGTTGAAGGCTCCTGAGCTGTACCTGTTTCATGTTAGCAGTCTATTGATGCCATCCTTGTCCAGGTCTTGTTTAGTCAGCCACAGTGATGATACCTCATGGCTGTAGCTTCTGAAATTCAAGGAGTAACAGTGCCACAGAAAATTCCCTGCTCCTCTTACTCTTACAGTCCTTGGCCCCTCTTCCACAAAGTCTTCAAATCTTAAGTGCAGGCGTTATATTGTAGATGATGTAGCAACTGGAACTGGGCTCCACAGCTTTACATTTTGATTAGTTGTGATTTTCTGTGTTGGTCTTTGCTGCAAAGGTAAGTTTCTTTGACAATGGGACAATATCACAGAGTATCCTGCATCTGTATTGGGGATGGAGCAGAGACAAGAAGGGAAGGAAGCCTGTGAGGATAGGTTAAAACAGCTTGTTTATTCACAGTAAAACAGTAGATGGCAAGAAGGGCTAGCATTCTAATGTCTACAAACACTGGGGCATGCGAGCATGTGCGCATGCGCACACACATTTCACTAACTTCCAGTCTGGCCATTATTGTAGCCTTGGTAGCGGGTGCGAGCATGCTTCCTCGGGCGTGACACACACACACACACACACACACACACACACACACACACACGTGTTTCACTAACCTCCAGTCTGGCCCGTTTTTGTAGCCTTGGTCGATGGTGGATGCACCAGGTAAAGTCCTCGACTTTTTCTTTTTCTTCGGATCCCAGCTGGGGCTCTTCATGATGTGGCCCTTTTCATTCGGCAGAGCAGCGGGCAGCTTGAGTAGGCTCTGGTCTCTTCTCTCAGCATTACAGCATCTCCATAGGGCTCCAGAAAACAAGCAAGTTGCCATGGCGGCCACACCAGATTGTTATATGTAAGTACAATGTATCAGTTTTCAGACAGAGTAAAGATGGCTATGAGCCACCGTGTGGTTGCTACGATTTAAACTTCTGGAAGTCTAGTCAGTCAGTGCTTTTAACCACTGGGCCAACTCTCCAGCCAGACCAGATTTTTAAAGCTAGTTTCAGACAATCATAATTATGGTGTTCCGACATTACTTCACTGGCCATTCAGTTTTATTATAATGCACTCTTGGCTTGATTTCCATGGTTACTTTTTAGCCAATTATAGTTCAGGCATCACTTCTTCCTTTCTTGTTTGTGCACATACACACACTAGGCTTGATCTCCATGGGGTGAGTGCAGCTATAGTGGTGGCTCCGGGCCACCCTGTTCCTTACACAGAGATTCCTGCACATCCATGTTCACTGCAATACTACCCACAATAGCGAAGTTCTTGAACCAGTTTATGTGTCGACAAAGAAAGACCAGGGACCTACATAAAGATGCAGGTTTCTGTTTTGTTTTATTTTGTTTTTTGTTTTTTTTTTTCTGTTTCAATCATCCTTGTTTTACAGAGAACTTAGGTCTAGAGAAAGGTCAGATACACCCAAGATTCTGCACACACCTAATGGTACAACCAGTACCTTTCAAATGGAGAATATAACAGTTTTCAGAATCAATGGCTGGGGAAAGCAAGTACCTAGGACCCCACTCTCTGTGTGAATTTGTATGAAGAAATATGTTTGGGCAAACTGAAGTGCTCTGGATTTGAGGCACTGCCTGATGCCCATAGTGCAGGCATCCAAGTCACTTCATAAAAATGGTCGTACACCAGGCTGAAAGCCACTGGTCCTCACTTCACTACCCATTTCTACCACTTGCTTAGGACTTTTCATGTGGCCTGCTTGCCTACAGAGCACCATGGATATCTGGCTTGCTATCAAGTCCAATGTTGGATATGTGGGTTTCAGATGTGCATGAGATTGCCTTCAGCTGTGTATTTGACAGTTGTAGAAGTGCCACATAGCAATATTAAGCAACCAAACATCTGGAAAATGGTTCCCAGAAGAGGAGAAACACTTTTTGTTGTTGTTGTTTTGTTTTTTGTTTGACTTTGTTGTTGTTGTTGGTGGTGGTGGTGTTTTGTTTGTTTGTTTGTTTGTTTTTGTGTTTTTTTTGTTTTGTTTTGTTTTGTTTTGTTTTTTGGTTTTTTGAGACATGGTTTCTCTGTAAAGCCCTGGCTGTCCTGGAACCCACTCTGTAGACCAGGCTGGCCTCGAACTCAGAAATCTGCATGCCTCTGCTTCCCAAGTGCTGGGATTAAATGCATGTGCCACCACCAACTGGCAAGGAAAAACTCTTAAGCAAGGTGACCATTTAGATGATAGACACAATGTTCCTGGTGAATCCAATGGAATTCTGGGAACAGAATTCTGACCAATATAGTTGAGAAATAGCTACTGAGTGCTTGTTTTGTATAGTTCTAGAGAACTAGTGAAAGCAAGACAGGCTAATGTATGCTGAGGAGGATGGTGGTGACTGTGGTCTCCAAAGCAGTAGGAAGGTCTTCAATGAAGACCAATGCATAAAGCACCCAGTACAAAGGCCACAATTGCCTAATTGTTACCACTGTTTTGCATTGAACATTGTTCTCCCTATGTCCCTAACCTCAGCTTGCCCAGTCAACACTACCTAGACTGGATTCTTTGTATCCTAGAACATATTAATATGCTTCAGTCTCAGGACCTTTGTGCACAATGGTCTCTGGTGTCAGGTTATACAAGAGCTCTGTGTTCTTTTCCTTCACCCTCCATACTCCCCAATCTGTGCCTCCTACTCCCCACTGAATAGCTAAACTTTCAGGAACTAGTTAGATATGCAATCTCATTTTTCTTTGCTAGACCTTTCCCACACTTCTGCATTTTGCGCTTGTGCTTAGCTCAAGCATCAGAACCAGCCTTCAAGTCAGAAAACAGAAGGCCCATGTGCTAGCCTGGAATGCCCCAGCAGTGTTGATGATTGGATCCTATTCCACACCTTGCAGGAGCTAGTGTCTTTTCAGACATATCCCAGGAAGCAGGCCTGCTCTGTTGACAGTCTTCAGAGGTAAGGTGCCTGGGAAAAGTCACAGTCATAAGCAAGATAAAGCATGTGACCTCTTAAGGGCACTTGGACCTGTGGAGCAGAGGACTGCCAATGGTCCAGCCTTTGTCCTTATAACAGAGGGTAAAACCTACCTAAGAGACATTTTCTTGGAGCAGTTGGAGATAGCCAAGGCGAAACATGCTAGAGGTAGAGAAGGAAGAGAAAATGCTAGGAGAAGACTCGCTGCTAAACATGGAGCCAGATCTATATTTATTAACCCATAAGTCCAGGTTTTTACCTTTCTTCCTCTATGTGCAGGCACTGCTAATAATAGGGATACTTAGAGTCTGGCGTTTTGGCTGGGCACTTAAGGCTTTGTAGAGCCTGTGTTTATCTATCTCATTTTACTGCATCCTCCTAAAAGTATACAATGGTAGTCCCCAAAGGTTGTGTGTTCCAATAACCTGGGGTTTGATTGTCTTCTAACTTGTGAGTCCCAGACCATTCCTGAGAACAACTAAGTCATCATATTGGGGGTTCAATGTTGCTCACTAGAGGTAAAAGATTCATATAAGCTCCAGTCACACTTGATATGTTTTCAAGCTTCTGTGTTCTTGTGGCATTGCTGATGGACAGTGATTTGGCTGTGTGCAAGCAGTAACTCTGCATCTGGTACAGGTCAGTCAAGCTTGTCGTGAAGCTTCTCCATGCATTCAGCAATCCTAGGCTCTCTCATTGTTCTAAGAGTAACATCTCTCCCAATGTAAGCTTTCAAGGTGATGACATCAGGCATTTTGACCCCTTGCCAAATTGAAAATGACTGTCCCCTATTTCTTTTCACTTCTGAAGTGTGTGTCAAAACAAGTCCCATGGTATTTGTGTTAGTGATGGGTTGAAGACTGGTCATATTAATTTTTTAAAAAATCAGTATAATAATATATACTCATCTGGTTTATTATCATTTCATGAGGTTGGTGGGCCCTAAAGTTCACATGGTGAACTCTAATTCCCAAGGTGATGTTAAAAAAGTATAGGAAGAGCCTTTAAATCATTCATTAGTACAGGAGACATCTTCCTGAACAGAATACCATTGCTTTTATTTCTTTTTGGGGTTATGGGAGTGTTTAGATGGTCTGTCTGGTCCTGATTAAACTTTGGTAGTTGGTATCTGTCTAGGAAGTTGTCCATTTTATCCAGATTTTGAGTTGTGTTGAGTATAGGCTTTTGTAGTAGGATATAATTTTTTTTTTAATTTCTACAGTTTCTGTAGTTATTTCTACCTTTACATTTCAGATTTTGTTAATTTTGATACTTTCTCTGTGCCTTCTGGTTAGTCTGGCTATCTATCTTGTTGATTTTCTCAAAGAACCAGCTCCTGGTTTTGTTGATTCTTCATACAGTTCTTTTTGTTTTAACTTGGTTGATTTCACCCCTGAGTTTGATGATTTCCTGCCTTCTCCTCTTGGGTGTATTAGCTTATTTCTGTTCTAAAGCTTTCAGGTGTGCTGTTAAGCTGATAGTATATGCTCTCTCCACCTTCTTTTTGTAGGCACTCAGAGCTATGAGTTTTCCTCTTAACAGTGTTTTCATTGTGTCCTATAAATTTAGGTATGTTGTGCCTTCATTTTCATTAAGTTCTAAAAAGGTTTTGATTTCTTTTCTTATTTCTTCCTTGACCAAAGTATCATTAAGTAGAGCATTGTTCAGTTCCCATGTATATGTGGGCTTTCTATTGTTTTTGTTGCTATTGAAGACAACCCTTAGACCATAGTGATCTGATAGGAGGCATGGAATTATTTTGATCCTCTTATATCTATTGAGTTCTGTTTTGTGACCAATTATATGGTCAGTTTTGGAGAAGGTACCATGAGGTGCTGAGAAGGTATATTCTTTGATTTAGGATGAAATGTTCTATAGATATCTAGTAAATCAGTTTGGTCCAAAACTTCTGTTAGTTTCGCTGTGTCTCTGTTCAGTTTGAGTTTCCCTGATCAGTCCTTTGAGGAGAATGAGGTGTTGAAGTCACCCACAATTATTGTGTGGGGTATGATGTAGGCTTTAAACTCTTAGTAAAGTTTCCTTTACAAATGAGTGTGCCCTTGTATTTGGAGCATAGATGTTCAGAATTGAGAGTTCTTCCTGGTACATGTTCCCTTTGATGAGTATAAAGTGTCCTTCTGTGTCTTTTTTGATGACTTTTGGTCAAAAGTCTATTTTATTGGATATTAGAATGGCTACCCCAGCTTGTTTCCTGTGATGATTTGCTTGGAAAACTGTTTTCCAGCCTTTTACTCTGAGGTTGTGTTTGTCTTTGACACTGAGATGCATTTCCTATATGCAGCAAAATGTTGGGTCTTGTTTAGGAATCCAGTCTGTTAGTCTATGTCTTTTATTGGGGAATTGAGTCCACTGATGTTAAGAGATGTTAAATAATAGTGATTGTTACTTCCTGCTATTTTTGATGTAATTTTTATGTTTGTGTGGTTATCTTCTTTTGGGTTTGTTCAAAGAAGTTTAATTTCTTTTTCTCGTATGTAGTATCCCTCCTTTTGTTGGTGTTTCCCATTCATTATCCTTTGAAGTGCTGAATTTGTGGAAATATACTGTGTAAATTTGTTTTTGTCATGAAATACCTTGGCTTCTCCATCTATGGTAATTCAGAGATTTACTGGATTAAGCAGTTTCGGTTTGCATTTGTGTTCCCTTAGGAAATGTACGACATCTGCCCAGGCTCTTTTGGCTTTCATAGTCTCTGGTGAGAAGTCCAGTGTAATTTTATTAAGTCTACCTCTATATTATACTTGACTTTTTCCTTTACTTCTTTTAATATTATTACTTTATTAATACATTTGGTGTTTTAATTACTATGTGACAGGAGTAATTTCTTTTCTGGTCAAATCTATTTGGAGTTCTGTAGACTTCTTATATGTTCCTGGGCATGTTTTTCTTTAGGTTAGGGAAGTTTTCTTCTATAATTGTGTTGAAAACATTTACTGACCCTTTAAGATGGAAATCTTCACTCTATTCTATACCTTAGGTTTGGTCTTCTCATTTTGTCCTGGATTTCCTGGAAGTTTTGGGTCAGGAGCTTTTTGCAGTATTTATTTCCTTTGACTGTTGTATCAATGCTTTCTATGCTATCTTCTGCATCTGAGATTCTCCCTTCTATCTCTTGTATTTTGTTCCTGATGCTTGGATTCATGACTCCTGACTTCTTTCCTTAGTTTTCTATGTCCGAGTTTTTTCCCTTTGTGATTTCATTATTGTTTCTATGTCCATCTTTAGATTGTGGATGGCTTTGTTCAATTCCTTCACCTGTTTTGTTGTGTTTTCCCTTCTTTCTTCAAGGGATTCTTCCTGTTTACATGTGTTCTCCTGTATTTCTCTAAGGGCATTATTTATTTTCTTCTTGAAGCCCTCCATGAAGCCCTCCATCAGCATCATGACCTGTGATTTTAAATCCAAATCTTGCTTTCTGGTGTGTTGGGGTATCCAGGACTTGCTGTTGTGGGAGAATTGGGTTTGTATGGTGCCATATTGCCTTGATTTCTGTTAGCAATGTTCCTACATTTGCCTTTTGCCCTTTGGTTATCTCTGATGTTAGTTGGTCCAGCAGTCTCTGGCTGGTGCTTGCCCCACCTGTTTGCCTGCAAGCCTATCTCAGCAACCCTGGGTAACCTGCTTTTCCCTGGCACAGATTGCTGTGGAGCTGCTGAGTTCCTGGGGGCAGGTATTGTCCTGGCTGGGTGTGTCCCAAGTGATCCTCTACTCTGGTGATCCCTGCTTACTACACAGTCACAGGTGCAAAGATGGCAGTGTCACCCCTCTGATGTAGGGACTTCCTCTAACCCCCTAGATGCAGGTTACCCCAGCAGGGTAGGTCCCTAGCTGTCTGGCTGAGGCACTTGTGGAGTTCCTAGGTACAGGTGGAGTCCTGGCCAGGTGTGTCCCAAGTGATCCTCTACTCTGGTGGTCCCTGCTTACCAATTTGCCCCACAGTCATCAAAAGACACTTTCAATAGGACAAAATGAAAGTCTACAGATTAGGAAAAGATCTTCCCTAATCCTACACTTGATAGTGGGTTAATATCCTATATATATGTATACACACACACACACACACACACAGATATCAAAAACTTAAGACACCAATAACCCAAATAACCCAATTCATAAATGAGATAGAGACATAAACAATAAATTCTCACTCATAATCTCCAATGTCCAAGAAGCACTTAAAGAAATGTTATGTGAGGGAGCAATCAGGAAATAAATCATTTTAAAAGGCATCCCATTTAGAACAAGTTCTCCAGAGTCTGTTACTTCCTGCACATTGTGATCTTGTACCTCACATTAAAAAACATGTTTTATTATTTTGACACTGTAAAGTTTAATTATGTTTCATCATATTCTTGTCATTTATCAAGTCCTTCAATATTCTTCCCTCTCCCTTCCCACCCTATGATAAATTCCTTTACCAAAACCCATACAGAAGCTTATAAAACAAACATCCAAACCTAGAAAACAAAATAACATTCTACCCCAAAAGAAAAAAAAAGGTAAATCACAAACCTACCGAGCTGTACATAAATAAAAATGACTTGTAATATATCATATGTTGGTCTGATACTGCTAAACATGTGGTTTGTCATGGAGTCCTTTATATACCCAGAGTAACTCCAATGGAAAAAATTGATTTTCCTGTCCTAGCATATTTAAATGATAGTTCAGTTGGTAACCTTCACACAAGTAGCTAATTTTTACTCATTTGCTAATTTATTTATTCATTCTCTAATTTATACATTTTAAAAAATAAAACAAAATAAAACATGAATAAAAAACCTATCATATCAAAGTTGGACAGGACAAACCAACAGAAGGAAAAGAGCTCAAGAGATGGTTCAATAAACAGAGACCCATACATTAGAACCCCGAGGGATATTATGAAAATACTGATAAAATATAACATAACATAATATAATATAATATAATATAATATAATATAATATAATATAATATAATATATAATATAATATAATGTAATATATAATATAATATAATATAATATAATATAATGTAATGTAATGTAATGTAATGTAATGTAATGTAATGTAATGTAATATAATATGAGCACAGAGTACCTGGTGCAGACCCATGCAGGTCTAGTGAATACAGCGTCAGTCTCTATGAGTTCATAAGAGTTGTGTTCATGTTGCTTTAGAAGTCCTTATTTTCTTGGTGCCCTTCATCACCTCTGGTTCTCACATACTTCCTTCCTCCACATCCATAGGCTTACCTGACCTCTGACAGAAGGGATTTTGTGGAGACCTCCTATTTTAGGTTGAATGTTCCAAGGCTTATCCCTCTGCACAATATGTGGTTGTGGGTCTTTATATTTTTAACCATCTGTTTCAGCAGGAAGCTTATCTGATGATATCTGAACAATGTAGTCATCTATAAGTACAGAATACCATTAGGAATCATGTTATCACAATATACTTTGGTTTTTAGTCCAGTAGTATTTTGTTTTACCCAAGGACCCTGGACTATCTATCCTCATGGTCTTCAGGTCCTTGGGACTCTAAACAGTACAGTGTATGGATTAAATATCATGGAGTGGTCCTAAGTCAAATGACACATCAGCTCTTTCCTTCCACAAGCTTTGTTGCATGCACAATTGCAATAGGATATCTTGAGGTGGTACACGATTGTAGATAAAGGGTTGGTGCTTAGATTTCTGTTTACCTTTCTCTTTTAATAGTGTGCAGAGTAACTTCCTGCATCAAAGTTTGTGGAATATAGGGATAAAAGGCCAAAACTTTTTTAGCATCACATTGGGAACTAGAGTTTGCCACATGAACTGCAGGGCCCACCAATAACATGAAATGGTGAGCCAGCTGGTTGCATGTTTTCCGATAAGCATTCAGGTAGAATCAATATCTATTTTGTTGTACCACTGTAGCCAACTTTCAAGAAACTCTGACCTACAGAAGAGTACACTGTGATGTGTATTAGTTATTTAACCTTTGTTAATCAATAGTTTTTCAGGGACAATTTGGTCTCATAGAAATATTGAGAAAAACATGAAAAATATTCAGTAGAAATAAATCTACTTTTAAAAGTAGAAGACAACTATTTCAAGTTTGCTCTCCCATAAAACATTTTTCTTAGAATCATTCATCAGATAACAATTTTGTTATAACTATTGAATGAGTTTTTAGTAATCCTAAACCAATTGTGCTTTGAATGTAAATGAACTATTTCTACTTTGAACCATTTGTATAGAGATTGGAAAATGAAAAGGAATACACTTATTCCTATGAAATTCATTCTCATGTGTTGAGTATATAACTAGTACTCAGGACACAAGGTCGTCATTTTTTACAGACATGGAGTTATTCTATTGCCTCCGATTTGCATTGCTCTCAAGCAGATCCACTTCAATTAGGGATTATACTGGAGAGTTTCTCTGCCTTCTTCTTCATAGTATATGTTGTCATTTATCCAGGTACCAGTCTCGAGCTTCCTCACTGAAAAGAAGGGAAGACATTAGAGACCAGGGCAGTTTCTATGGCACACTCTGTGAGTTTGCATCTCACCAGCCAGGACTCCACAGGATTCTCCTAACTTCTAAGAAAATTTGGGAATGTAGATCTGGGATGAAAGGTAAGTGAGCCACTGAAGTTGAGGGCATGTGGAGAGGTGCCGAGCTATGAGTAATAAGGGTATACTTCTCCAGGTGGGAGATAAGTAGCACCCAGAAATTGCGTCAATAAGGCGAATTAAAATTGAACAACTGTGTGTGTCTGTGTTTTTGGTTCACTGATCCAATATTCTCTGGGTGTGGGCTAGTAGTGCAGTCCATTCCCAGAGAATAGCTAGGGTAGCAAAGCTACACAAACACACACACACACACACACACACATACACAAACACACACACACATACACACACAGTATTCTTAGATCAGTTGGATAAGTTTGATACCCAAGACTGATACAAGTTGTAGGTATCTATGTTAAATTTTCTTTCACAAACATCAGTATAGCATATGCAGTGTCTGGGATGTTTTATGTTACACTAAATACAGAACATGTGTTTTTTACACTTATGCATTTATTTTGGAAAAATGTGATTTTTCAAAGCACAATTATGGAGCAACCTAAATACTATTCCTCACCAAAAGTAAGTACCTTTTTCTCATTCTGTTTACTATTTTTTTTGTTTATTTGCTTTACTAGTATGAGAAATTGGTCCAGAAACCCAAGAAAATACCCACACAATCCACACAATTTTATTCAGTCTATAAGCCCTGATAAGAATGTATTTTAATGCAAATGGATCCCATAGCTCCTTCTGAGTGGTCAGAGTTTGACTTTATATTGATACATGCCTACTTTCCTTTCAATGGCCCATATGATAAGCAGAATACAATTGTGAGTATATAGTGTAACTTTGCAAACATATCTGTATTTCAAGAAATGCTGCTCTTGGAATTTCAATTGAGTGGCTTCTTTATAGATATTTTAATCAAACTTTGCTTTACATTACCCATACATACACCAAACACATGAAAAGCTTTCTAGTCATTATAGAGCTTGTAATCAAAAAGTAATAAGACAGTCAAATAAGATGAAAGAGATATAAAAGAAAAAGACATCATGAATTTTGCAGGCAAATGTATGGAACTAGAAAATATCATCCTGAGTGAAGTAACACAGACCCAAAAGGACTTGGATGGTATGTACTTACTGATAAGAATATATTAGCCCAAAAGTTTAGAATACCCATAATACAACTCTCAGACCACAGGAAGCTTAAGAACTTAAGGAAAGACCAAGTATGGATAGTCAAACCCACTTAGAAGGGGGAACAAAATAATCATGAGATGCAGAGGGAGAGAGGAACCTGGGAAGGAAAGGGGTCGGATAAAGGGGCAGGATCAGGTGTGGAGGGTGGAGACAGGAGAGCAGCCCATAGGGTTAGAAGAATGAATCAAAATATGCAGCAGTGGGGGTTAGGGGGCAGAGGGAACCTCTAGAGAGTACTTGGCGCCTGAGACACTACCAGGGAATGGCATTAGCTGAAATGTCCAACAATGGGGAGATGGAACCTGAAGAGAGCACCTCCAGTAGATAGACATGGCATCCAGTTGGACAAGGGGCCAATCCCCTATCTTCATAATTTTTGACCCAGAATTATTCCTGTTTAAAGGAAATTAAAGGACAGAAATGGAACAGAGACTAAAAGAAATCCAATCCAGTGACTGGACCAACTTGGGATTCATCCCATGCGCTAGCACCAAACCCTGACACTGTTACTGATGCCATATTGTGCTTGCAGACAAGAGCCTGGCATCGCTCTCCTCTGAGAGGTTCTAAGATCAGCTGCCTGAGACAGATGAAGATACTTATAGCTAACTATTGGGCTGAGTTCAGGGAACCTTATGGAAGATTTAGAGCAAAGACTGAAGGAGCTGAGGAGAATAGCAAACCCATAGGAAGAACAACAGTGACAACCAACCAGGAAGCCTCTGAACTCCCAGATTAAGCCAAAAATCAAGGAGAGTACATGGGCTGGTCTGTGGCTCTGGGCACATGTGCAGCAGAGGACTGCCTTGTATGACCTCAATGGGAGAGGATGGGCTTTATCTTGTGGAAACTTCCCAGGGAAGAAGAATGCTGGGAGGGTGAGGTGAGGATGGGTGGATAGGTGGAGGTGTACCCTCTCAGAAATGGGGGAGGATGGGGTGAAAAACTCGAGGATGGGGGACCAGGAAGAGGGTAACTTTTGAAATGTAAATAAATAAAATAATAAAAAATGAAAAAGAAATAAAGAATACACACTTGCATGTGTTATAATTCTATACATAGAACACTCTACAATGCAGTAAAACCACAATAGAGAGTATATCATTCCAAGTGAAGTAAAAAAATACAAAGGAATAAGACAGTAGCCTTCCTAAAATACCAATTGTAAACACACTGAAAGTGCTGCATGTAAAACACACACACACACACATACACACACAAGAGTAAATAAAAGGAAGGACATGAAAGAAGTCTATAATGAAAACTTTATCAATACTGAAGAAGAGGAAGACAGTTGATTTTGGGAAAACTTGTGTTCCTCTTTCTTTCCTTGTTTCTTTCTTTTTCTTTCTTTCTTCCTTTCTTTCTTTCGTAAATTTTCAGATTATCATAAAAGTGGTCCATTTCTCCCTTCAATTGCCTCCAACTATCCCATATACCCCAATTTGTGGTCTTTCTAACTCATGTCCTCCTTTGTTTTAAAATTAACTGCTGCTATATGTATACACTCAAATATAGCTTGCATGCATATGGTGCACAGCATTCAGCCTGCAAAAGAGCCATAAGTATAAATAAAAACACCTAAAAAATCCATGCCCTAATAGTTGATTGAGGTCATTATGTCAATGGTGTGGTCATCACTGATGCTATATTTCAAGAAAATCAGGGACAGATGGCTAGGAGTTTCCTGATTTAATTTATATATATTTAAGTAATATTCTCACTTCCTAAGAGGCACGCAGAATGATAAAGTTGTTAAATATATGACCTCAGGGATCCAGTAAGGAAAGCTTTTGATAATGTAGTGTGTATCCATGGAGTATTCCATACCAACAACACCCAAGGCACCATTGCTCCATGTATTCCTGAGGGTTGGAACTCACTGTGCTGTGTAGCAAAAGCCACTGTCAACTTGCTGAGATCCATCTCTGACTGTGAGTTCAGGTGTTCTAACTGTGTGGAACCTGACCTGACTAAAGAAGTACCTTCAGGGTGAAAGGTTGGGAATCACATTTTTATTCATAAAAATACATCCTTTTAATCAATAGGGACTTAAAATTGCAGTCACTATAAACAAAGTATATCTTTGACAAACTACTAAAATAATGGCAAATGTAAAAAAATTACAAAATTACAAAACCTTAAACAAAAACAAAAAACAAAAATTCCAAAAAGATTATAACGAAATGAACATATAACAGCAATAAAACCTAATCCATAAAAATAAAAACCCAGAAGAAAATTAAGTTGAGCAACATTCTCTTGCTGTAGTGAATTATCTTCAGCAATGCTTCTGCATGGCATGGAGTCAGTCTCAGCACTGGAGAGAGAATCTTATGCTTTTGGGTGTTGCCTGAATAGCAGCATGATGTTAAGACAGTCTTCCTTCTCAGATTTCCTACCACATATGGAGGGCTAAAGATTCAGTTTGCTAAAGCCTGTCACAGCAAAATGACAGAGGAGTTCTTTCTCACCAATGAATGTTTGTCCACGTTTTGCCCCTCACCATGATGACTTGCTGGTGAATGCCAGGATTCCCAGTAATCTGGGAGTAATCAAGATTCCACAGTATCTCAATCTCCCTTTTCAGGAATTCTTTGCTCCAGGGATGGTGGGATTTTTGGGCTGGATGGTAAACAAGTAGGTTGATATTTGCCTTACTGTGATTTTACAGGTACAAAAATGTGTCTTTTTCTGAGTTGGACTTGTTCCTGGAGTGAAGAATGTCATTCCTTCAAGGTGTCTCCTACTTTCCCCAGCCTCCTCAGTTCCCTCAAATAGTGCTCTCAAAGAAGGAAAGGCAATCAGATCTACAAACAGTCCCCCTGATTCATGAGCTAGACAAATCCAGGACCCACACACCATTAGTAATCAAAGTTAAGGAAAGAAACCCATCCCATGAATACCCTAGTGTTACCGACCGTGTGGGGGTCTGCCGCAGTGGAACCAGGGTTTCTTGGTCCAGGAAGACACAGGTCCAACAGAAACATGACAAACTAACGTGACCACAGAGGTGTTTTAAAATCTGAGTGTATTTCTTGGGTATCTCTCAAAGTCCAGTCCAGTCAACATCTCGAATTAACCATCATATACATTTGTAAAAGGCTAGTTAGGCTTTCTCGGGCAATACAGGGTGTTTACCCCAAGTCTAGGGTCCATGTGGCTAAACTGCTTCTTCATCTTGGTCTCAATGTCTTGCTTGTGCTGTCTTTAAGAGTCCTTTTGCCTAGTCTGCTGGTTGTATTCTTCTCTGTGCCATGCTTGGGGCCATCGTGGGCCCTGGACGATCAGCTCTAATGGTTAGCTCTGGTAGCAGCTTCTAGCCTCTAGCCTGGTAAAGCTAACTGGCTGCAGCTTGATGAATTAACTAACTCATTTCTCCTCTGAGTGTCTCTCCCTTAGGTAGAGAGAATCTTTTGCCTCTCTGTAAATCAAAAAGTATCTACTGTCTCTCTGTCTGCCTCACTGACATTCTCTCTCTCCCTCTCTCTCTCTCTCCTCTCTCTCTCTCTCTCTCTCTCTCTCTCTCTCTCTCTCTGTGTGTGTGTGTGTGTGTGTGTGTGTGTGTGACTCTCTGTGACTCAATTAGTCTCTCTGAATTAGTAAATATAAATTGTATCTGAATCCCTGAATCACACCAGGTTAAGCTAAGAAAAGTTGTTTTCCTTAAGGGCTCCCTGTGTGAGGCCTGTAATACAAAAGGCCAATTCTTCATAAACCTTCCCTTGCTAATCAGGTGGGCCTGAGATAGCCTGTCTGCAAGCCAAATCAAGAGTCAACAGGTAGAACTAGATTAACTTGTGGGGGGAGGTATCTAGGGACCAACTCAAATGTAAATTTTACCTACCCCAAATACTCATTTTTTCTGGCAGGGACCTCATAAGATTATTCACATGTAAATATCCTTAGTCTGGGCTATTGTTTGGAAAACCATCTGCCCTGAAAGGTAGTTGACTAGAACCTGAGACTGGAATTTCTGGAATGCCTTTTTTTACCATAATATCATAAATGGTTGGAGCAAAGCAAAGTAGAATTATTTGTTATATGATGGATTTTAACATATCTATATTTGCATGATTAGGCCATGTTTTAGCTATAAGCAAATAGGAGAGTTTAAGATATTGCCAAGTGAGATTTATCTGCTTCTAAATATATGGGGAGGTCCATTATTCCCAGGAGACATTTTTTCTTTCGCCTCTGTCTGTAAAATATCATGTTTACAGACCTTCACTGGTCCACCGTGGCACCCTAGTTCCTAGAGATGGGGCTCAATGGTGGCTCACTCGCCTGGCACATAGTGCTTCTGCTGCAGCAAGTCCACCTTTAGAAGGCTCTTGTCCTGTTCTAGATCATACTGGAGATTTTCAAACCTCCAGGAGGAAGGCAGCTGGAGCACAGCCCTGTTAGGGGCCTACCGTGCCAGCTGTTGAGCCTCATCCAGCTCTATAAACTCTCCAGTATCACCTTAGGTTAGTCCCTCCATCTGTAAGGGAAAAATGTTCAAAAACTATTTTGATTTTTTTCTCAGTTTTTAAAAACTGTTATAAGTTGAGATGTTATGAAAAACATAAAATTTCTCCAATTGTCCAGAAACATTATTTTGGAAATAAAAAAAAAAAAATCAGCATAGCAATGTCTCAGTCACAGTTCAGGTGATACATATGCATGGCCTGGATAAGGTACAAGATCAAAGTGAGCAATTTGGGAAACTGTATGCCTGCCCTCTAGGGGACACAACGCAGCACTGCAGTGAAGGCTTTGATTATTCCTAGAGTTCAGAATCCTGCAGGACTTCAAAAGTTCAATCTCTAAATCTTCTTATAATCAGAGCAACCTTCTCACAGGAAGCCAAAGCATACTGCAGAGAGCCTGTAATCAGCATGTAAGCATGCAAAAGTTCCCAAGAGTTATCCGGGCAGTCGTGGAGCACGCCTTTAATCCCAGCACTTGCAAGGCAGAGGCAGGAGGATTTCTGAGTTCGAGGTCAGCCTGGTCTACAGAGTGAGTTCCAGGACAGCCAGGGCTACACAGAGAAACCCTGTCTCAAAAATACCAAAAACAAAACAAAACAAAACAAAATTCCCAAGAATGGAAGCTTTCCTCTGAATATAATGTTCCTGAGGGGAAAAAGGACGAAGGCAGGACTCACTGTCCTCTGCAATTGACACTTCCATTGCTAGGTTTGGGTTTTTTATTGGAATATGTGTGAGGAGACAAAGAGGACAAGATATTCAAAATACACTAGATACCTCAAAAAGGAAGATGGGGATATGATCCCCATGAGGACTAAAGATGAAATATTGTTTTCTAAACAGAAGTTTCTTTTGATGACACAGATGATTGTTTGAAGTTTTCTTTCTCTGGATATGGCTGAGACCCATGAAGTTGACCATAATCCCAACGATGTCAGGGGACTCACACGGCTCCACCTGCTCCTCCAAAACTAGCCTGTGACCTCATCTTGGACAGAGAGAAGTGATGCTGCACCTTTATATCCAAGGTCTTTTACTACTGGTTGGTCAGTTCCTCCTGCTTCACCAGGTGTTACAGTCTTTCCTTCAGTTACTCCCCTTTCTGTTCACTAGAAGATTGTGTTCCTAGGGTAGGGTTAGGTGCATCCATATACATACATACATACATACATACATACATACATACATACACACTTACATACCTACACAAATACATACTTCGAAAGACACACACAAACTTCCGAATACATTCTGAATACATTCTGAAATGTATGTATGTACAAGTGCAAGCATAATGTACTGCATCCACATGTTTACCTTGTAAGATAAAGTTAATGTAAGATGAGATCATCCTGGACACTATTAAGAAAAATGTTATCTATCATTAACCCACAACTTCACTATCCATACTCTGCATCCCAGAGGCAGGAAAGCAAAAGAAGCTTTGAGCACCTGGATGTGTTGAAGGTTGTGTATTTTCCCCCCTGTTTTTATATTTTTATTTAATTTTATATGTGTGGGTGTTTTGCCTGCCCGACTATGTGTGTACCACATGCATATTTGGTAACCAACAGAGGAAAAGAGTGGGGGATTAGTCAATGAAGTGCTTGTGCTGTAAACCTAATGGATAGACACTGTGCATTAGAGTCTAGGGTATTTCAGCCATGCCTGCTTATAATGTTCCCTGTGGTATGCAGAAAAGATTTGGTTCCCTAGCAAAGGACTTCTGGAGAGTGCTGGAGGAGCTCTGTCCCCACTCTGTTGATGTCACCTAATACTTTCAAGTTGCTCTGAGGTGAGCAGCTTCCTTCAAGAGGAGCTCTCTAACCCACAGATTGCCTCCACAGCAATGAGCTCTGGAAACTAGAAAATCTCTATCTGGAAGTCAAAATAAATTTTCTTTTCTCTTTTATGAAGGCTATAAGCTTGTTCAATATGTAGAGTCTAAATGTCAACAATAGCAGGAGAACGATTAGGGGTAGGTATGAGGGTTGTTAACCAAGGGGAGGAGTTAAACCAAGATTTAAACCAGCTGTGACTCTGTTCTCTTTCTCTCTTCCACTTGGCTAGCCTTCTCTCCCCTTGGCCACCATCATATCTCAGTTTGTACACCTAAGTCCCCAGGTCTTTCCCTTTAACCATCCCATGGCTTCTTTACCTTTTTGGTTGAATTAGATTGCTATGGGGTTACAGGTGGCATTTGCTCAAGGGGTATCCCAGTACCCCTTGTGCCCCTGATAGGGTCCCCAGTCATATAATTTCTTTTTACCATGATCAAGTCCCAGGAGGAGGAGGGGTTCCAGTAGGAATCTCCTGTAGACTTGCATCCCCAGGTGTCACAATATAATTGTTCTGGGCCTCTCCACCTGTGAACTTCTGCTTGGCTTCTTCCATCCCAAGGGTAAATGTAAATAGTATTCTCATGAAGGTGATATCTCAGTGGAGGGAATGCACATCCTGTCACCCTCCTCTCAGCTCAGGACCCTCTCCTTCCCATACAGGCAGCTTGCTTCCACTTGTACTTCTGTCATGAGTGGGGATGTCCCATGACTCAAGGCCTGCTGCTAGTTGGCACAGGTTGAAAGTGAGGTCTGGCCACCACATGTTTGAAGGCCTTCAGCCAGGCGACCTTGTCTCTGGTTCCAGCAGAGACCACAGTCCAGGTTTGGTGGACAGGCTCATGAGGGCTACATAGTGAGGAAGGAGAAAGCAGAATCCAAATGTAGCACCAGGAAGTCATAATCAAGGCTGAATGATCTTGAGCTTGGGTGGATGAGCCTAACTTCTTAAGCTCTTTGTATCTTTTGGGTATTAGCCTTCTATCAGATAAATGTTTAGTAAAGAACTTTTCCCAATCTGTAGGTTGCAGTTTTATTGTATTGGCAGTGTCCTTTGCCTTACAGAAGCTTTTCAGTTTCATGAGGTCCCATTTGTCAATCGTTGATTTTAGAGCCTAAGCCATATTTTGAATATTAGTCCTCTATCAGATGTGGAGTTGGTGAAAAAAAAATGGTCTCATTCTGTAAGCTTGTGCTTTGCTGTGCAGAAATGAGTCAGTTTCATGATCCCATTTATTAATTGTTGATCTACATGCCTGTGCTAAAGAGATTCTGTCAACAAACGTTGTTCCTGTGCCAATGAGTTCAAGGCTATTCTTACTTTCATGTTTTTCATGTTCAGTATATATGGTTTTCTGATGAAATCTTTGATTCATTTAGAGATGAATTTTGTGCAGGTGACAAATATGAACCGATTTACATTCTTCTACATATGGCCATCCTGTTTGACCCGCACCATTAATTGAAGATACTGTTTTATTTTCCTTCTGTATTTCTGGGTTATTTACCAAAAATCAGGTATCCATAGCTGTCCATATTTTTGTTTGTGGCTTCATTTAATTCCATTGATAAAATAATATATTTTATCAAATAACTTGAGAGTTTATTACTATACCTCTGTAACTGGAAATCAGGAATGGTGTCTTTATCATGCAGGCTTGCTTTTAACTATTCTGATTTTTTGTTTTCCATAGGATGACAAAATTATTCTTTCATGATATATAAAAAATTGTGTTAAAATATTGGTGTGGATTTGCATTGAATCTGTTGATTGCTTTTGATCAAATGACCATTTTTACTACATTAATCCTACTGATAAATGAGCATGGGAGATCTTTGCATCTTCTGAAATTTTCTTCAATTTCTTCAAAGACTTCAAATTTTTAATCAAACAAGTCTTTCACTTGCTTTGTTAGAGTTACCCTAAGGTATTTTATATTATTTGAGGCTATTGTGAAAGATCTTGTTTCACTATTGTCTTCTCAGTCTCTTTGTAATTTGTTTATGGAAAGCCTACTAATTTTTTAAATTTAATCTTATATCCAACTCCTTTCTTAATTCTTCTTTGAAAATCTGGTAGTATTATATGAGAAAAACATTTTGCCCTGAGATTTTTTGGTTGGTAGTCTTTTATTAGCTGCTTCTATTTCACTTGTGGTTTATAGGTCTGTTAAATTGTCTATTTGATCTTAATTTATCTTTCATAAGTGAGGACAATAGAGAAAACTGTCCATTTCTTTTAGATTTGAAAATTGTGTAAAGGGTTTTTTGTTTGTTTGTTTGTTTTTAAAGTATACCCTCATGATTCTCTGGATTTACTTGGTTTCACCTAAGTCCATGTTTTTCTTTCAAATTTCGTTAATTTTGATGTTCTCTCTCCATCATTTCATTAGCTTTGATAAAGGTCAATCTGTATTGTTAATATTCTCAAGGACTCTACTCTTTGTTTAATTGATTCTTTTTGATGTTCTCTTTGTTTCTATTTTATTTATTTCAGTCCTCAGTATGATTACATGTTGCTGTGCATTGCTTTTTGGTATGATTACTCCTTTTGGTTCTAGAGTTTTCAAGTGTGCTGTCAGGTTGTTAGGATGATATCTTTCCAACTTACAATAAGAATGAAGTATATAATAAACTACATTCTCAACTATGCTTTCATTGTGTCCAATAAGTTTGGTATATTATGTACTTATTTTCATTGAATTGGAGAAAGTCTTTAATTTCTTCCTTTTTTCCTCTCTTGATCCATTATTTTATTCAGTGGATAATCATTCAACTTCCATGAGTTTGTCAATGTGCTGTTGTTTCTATTGTTGCTAATATTCATCTTTAATCCCTGATAGTCTGATGGGGTACAGGGAATCATTTCAGTTATCCTACATCTGTTGAGCCCTACTTTGTATCCAAATATGAAGTCAATTTTGGAGAATGCTCTAAGGTACAAAGTAGAAGTTATACTCTTTTGTGTTTGGGTAAAAGTTAATCCCTGGTAGTCTGATGGGGTACAGGGAATCATTTCAGTTATCCTGCATCTGTTGAGACCTGCTTTGTCTCCAAATATGAAGTCAATTTTGGAGAATCTTCTAAGGTACAAAGTAGAAGTTATACTCTTTTGTGTGGGTAAAAGTTCTGTAAATATCTGTTTGGTCCCTTTGGTTTATAATGTCTCTTAGCTCTGATATTTCTCTCTTTAGTTTTTGTTGGATGACCTGTCCATTTCTGAGAGGTCCCTTGGTGGGTATTGAAGTCTCCCACTATCAGTGCATGTGGGCATACCTATTATTCAATCCATAGTAGTGTGTTTGCTACTGTTGCTGCTGTTGTTATTGTTGTTGTGTTGGGTGTTTTTACACACTTGGACATCTGATAGGCAGGACACATTTTTGGCCAAAGGCTTTGTAGGTGGGTTGTTATCCTTATCCTTGCAATGGGAATGCTGCCTGGCTAAAGGAAGTGGACACTAAGGATCCAGGATCCACTTCTCTCCCTGTTAGGAGTCTCAGCTAGATTCGCCCATAGACCCTCTGGGCCTCCCCTGATCCCAGGTCTCTGGAACATCCCGAGATTGCCTCCCCACTCCCACTGATCTTTCTTCTCTATCCCCTCTTCTCCCTACATAAGATCTTCCCTGGCCTGCTCACCACCCCATTCCTTTTTCCAGCCAGTTCCCTCTTCCATCAACCTCAAATATCTATTTTGTTTTCCCATCTAAGAAAGATTTATCCATCCTTTCTTTTGTCCTCCATGTTTTTTGGTTTCTTTAGGTCTGTTGATTATAGCATCGTTGTCTTGTACTTTATGGCTAATATCCACTTTTAAGTAGGTATATGCCACACATGTCCATTTGGTTCTGTGTTACCTAACTCTGATTATTTTCTAGTTTCATCCATTTGCCTGCAAAATTTGTGATGTCCTTGTTTTTAATGGCTGAATAGTATTCCCTTTATGTAAAACTACCACATTTTCTGCATCATAACCATTCTTCAGTTCACGGACATCTTTGTTGTTTCCAGATTCTGGTGATTATAAATAAAGCCGCTATGAACATGGTTTAGCAAGTATCCTTGTGGGAAGTGTAGCATCGTTTGGGTATATGCCCAAGTGTGGTTTGGCTGGGACTTGAGGTAGAACTATTCCCAATCATCTGAGGAACCACAAAAATGATTTCCATTGTGACTTTATGAGTTTGTACCCCCAACCCCCCAAAAATAGGAGGGCTACCATTGCTACACAACAAGCCTGACAACATGATTTTATTCTTTATTTTCTGTATGTTGTGAAGAAGAGGGCATTGATTGCCTGTCTAACTGTCTGCCTTCTGACCAGCCTGCCTGTCTTCTGGTCTGTCTTTCTGTCTATGAACCCTTGCATGTCTGGTGCATTCATATGCTGATGAAGGGGTCAGTTCTGCTGAAATTAAAGTTGTGGATGGCTGTCAGCTCTTTCTTGCCTTCCCCGTGGGTGGTGAGACTTCTGGCCCTGATCTACAATTCTTGGGGCATATACAGTCCTGGAAAACAATGATGGCCAACATGCCTGTAGACCTGATTTTATTATTGTTTTGTGTGTCTGTGTGTTTGGTGAGGGAAATGCCTGCCTGCCTGGTTCATTGCCAGCAAGTAACTCTATCATAAGCCAGATGAAGGAGTCAGATCAGCTAAAATTAAATTTATAGTTGGAGGTCAGGTGCCAATTGCTTGCCCTGTGTATGGAGGGATTTAAACCCTTGAAACATAGAAACATAGTGGGCAAAGCCAGAAGGGCTATTTGTTAAGATTCTGTCAGCCATTTTAGTATTATAGAGTTATGTCTCAGGAACTCCTTAGTTACGTTAAATAAGAACTATGGGAACTACAATACATGTGTGTGCTAGTTTTCCCATTTTAACTTAAAGATACTTGATTATCTCTAAGGTATACAGATAAAATAATGCTTATATCCTTGAGATACTTAAAAATAAACAAACTACCACCACTAACAACAACAACAATAACAACAAAAACAATTTAAAAAACCTGTGACTAACAACTACAACAACAAAAACAACAACAACAAATATTCAAATTGCAAATTTCTTGTGCCCTTGATCCATGGCTACTTTCATTACTTTTCGCATGCAAGGAAGGGGTCAGAATCCCTAACATTTGAATCTAAAGCTTCAGTCAAATAGCTACTGATGTAGTAAATAGTTCTGGTCCTTGATTCTGGAAGCTTCTGTGGTTTCCATGCTGTAACTTTCCTTAACTTCTCCTCCATAGACAGATGAAGGAGACATGCATTGAGGGCTGCTGAAACTGTTATGTCCCCTCTCTTACATGTATGTTTCTATTACCTATTTACTACCTACTGCATGTTTGTGTTTGAAAGAGATTTACTTATTTATTTTTTCAGTATGTACTAGGCCACAATTCCTGCAAAAACAAACAAACAAACAAACAAACAAAAAACAACCAATCAGACTACGGAAATCAATACAGTATTGCACTTATCCAATGTGGGATCGAATCTCTGGGTTCTAACTCTGTCTTACCTACAGAAGGATTTCCAGAATAACTATAAATATTTATATTTATCTATTTATTTAATCACTCTTTATTGTCTGTCTATAGTTCTTTCTGCCTCTGTCTTTCAAGGCTACACAGTGAAACTCCATCTCAAATAAACCAAAACTAGCTAAGTCTGCCTGGTACGGAGAAGGACTCAAGGACAATAATTATGTTTGTCTCTTATTATGCATTTTAATGAAAAATATCAATAAGATTTAAAATTTGAATGGACGATATAAACCCCATTCATCTACATTTAAGGACCTCATTTGCCTCCATTTAAGGATCAGGTATGATTTTTAAAAAGTTATAAGACACAAGCTACAGGCATTGACTATACGTTCCAGATACTAAGTCATAAAACAGGAGCTCAAAGAACAGACCATAAAATCCAGAACAGATCATAAAATCCCCAAGAACAGCTTGGGAACAATCACAAAGATTGGGAAATACCATATCACAGAAAAAAACATCTGGGTTGGGCAGCCCTATTTAATCACATGGTTGAATGTTCATGACCCTGGAATACAGAACAGGAAGCACCTATTAGACTCTAGCACCCATCAGTGAAATTGCAGATTACCTAATGCTTCTAGAAAGTTCCCTTGGTTCCTTATAAGAAGGCATGCATACCTTTTTTGGGATCCCCATTTTAGAGAATGGTTGACTCCTGCATGCTGTTGGTTTCTGCAGAATAAACATTGTTTATTGTTTATTGTTTATTGTATGTTTTTGCATACTATCTGAGGCTCTGGTCTTCCTTCATCAATTTTTGTACAAATACAAATGATTGATTCATGTATCTTGGGATCTTATGAGACTTCTGGTTGCTTTTGGGTGCTTCCTCACAATTCTGCACATTCAAACTGAGTTTAATTAGGTTCTGGTTCTCTAGAGATTACTAAACAGAGAAAAAAAAATATGACCTGCCAAATTAGGTCACAGGGCTGCTTCCATCTTTGGGAAGTTATTAGCCAAGATGGAAAGATAGATACCATCCACATGGCAACATACATCTTGGTGAGGTCAATCAAATGACCAAACAAGAAATTAGAAACAAATAAACAAGCAGACACAAAAACTTCCATGGGCTGAAGAAAGAACAAGAAATTGGGAGTAGACATACATGCCTTTAATCTCAGTCTCAGAGAGGCAGCAAAAGACGAACTGAGTTTCTTCCTTGACAGGGATTTCTCCACACCGACAAATCCTATGTCAAATACACCCTGTCCCACCCCCCTCAAAATTATCCATTTTACCTTTCCAGACTTATGTCCGAGGAGACTCCTACTTATGTTACACAAAAACAAAACAGTATGTGGTAGAAATTGTTAATCCCAACCCATGAGTTCTTATCCTACCTTAATTATTTAGAATTATTTAGAATCTAAAAATTTTAGATTTTGGATAAAAGACATACAACTTTTATTATTTATATGCCTTAAATGACACAAGAAGAAGCAGGCAGATATCTACCCTCCATCTCATTAGAATTTACCTTTTTATCAATAACCTCAAATGATTACTGATTATGTTTCATTTGTGCTGATATTACCATTAATTGGCCAGTGAAGATTACAGCTTTTGGAGATGGCTCAGATGGAAGGTACCTATCTGATGCTCTTTCTATGGATGCTTGAGTTCAATTCCAAGGGAGCCACATAGAGGGTCCTCCTAGTTTATGGTGCCCTCTTCTGGCACGTAGGCTTATATGCAGATTGCCATGCATATACATCAAAAATGAATGAATAAATAAATAAATAAATAAATAAATAAATAAATAAAACAAGGCAATAGAAGATTATGGTTTTTACTTTACAGTTATATCTTCCCTCTAGTGTTATTGTTTCTTGAACTTAGATAAAGTCCTGTTTAACTTCTTTCTTTCTTCCTTCCTTCCTTCCTTTTCTTCTTTCTTTTTTTTTTTTTTTTGGTGGCAGTTGGAGCTATACTTTTCCCCAGAGACTGATTTTATTCTGTGGCAAGGGTTGTATAATGTTGTGCTTTCCACATGTTGTCTTCCAGCCTTGGATGTCTCTTCCCTACACCATCAGGTTGTGTGTAAGACAGGGGTGTAGTTATCTGGCCTAAACACTGTGACCTCTGCACTTCTCACTGTAGTTCTTGGATTTCCTGTGGACATGTGTACTTTGAAGTCCTCACACAGTTCACTCTGTTCCTGAGTTCCATTTGAACCTCTTCCCCAAGGCCAGAAGGGAGGTTGATCCATTTCAGTGCATGCCCTCCCTGTCCATTGCAGGAATGCCCCATGCTTGAGAACCCCCCAGTGCTCCTGGAGCATTCCAGGCTTTGACCCTCAAGGTACTCACTTCTGAGTTGATGGTGGTACTTTCTGTTTCTTGGTGTGTCAGCTGTGCTCCATTTTGCAGTAAGAGGCCTGAGGGGGCCAAAAGAAAGTATGGAGAAAGAGGCTCTGGCATTGCCCATTGTCTGAAAAGGGAGTCCTTTTTTGGATGAGTGTCTGCCCCAAGCTGCTGCATTCCTCTGTAGGGCCATGTAGAGAGGGGCTGAATGGTAAAGGCTAGTTTCTTTTTGTCAATGACCTTTTGCTACACTGTGTGGGGGGCCAGTATCTGTCCGTCTCTGGTCTCGAACACTCAGGATACCCTGGAGGACAGGCCTTAGTGCGGATGCTCCACACTTACCGTGGAGGTCTTATGTGCTGCATTTCACTCATGGAGCTAGTTTATGGTTGTTGTGGTCTGGAGCTCATTGGGTACTCTGAGGGTACATTCCACCCTCAATGAGAAAAAGTTGCATTCTTTAGGTATCTGAGAACCTTCCGATGCTAAGGGAGCATTTCAGGCTTTGACCATCAAGGTGCTCACTTCTGAGTTGATGCGGCCTGCTATGCTCTGAAGGGGATTATATGGATGCACAGTCCCACCCCAAGGCACGCTCTAAACATCTTCTGCAGTAGTTTTGGCCATGGGAATCCCCACTCCACTCCTGTCTTCGGTGGGGTGAGCATTTGCTTTTTAGTTTATTGTGGCCCATGCCTCCTCCCTCAAGATTTGAGGATGTATCTCACAGGTAGAGCTATTGTCCTTTCTTTTCACATCCCTCAAGCTTTTCACACAGAACCAATGAAATGTGCTCCAGGAGTGTTTGCCATCCCACAGCCTTGGTCAAACTGGGTACACCTGGAAGGAGAGCAGGGGACAGGGGGTGCTGAAAGAGAACGGTCTAGAAAGAGAATCGTGAAGCCCCGACAATGTTCTGATCAAGGCCCAATGTTTAATGGATAACTCTGAATTTAAAGGGGAGAAACCCATCCCCCAATATGCCAGAATCTGGTCAAGAAAACAGGCTCAGCTGCTCAGTGGGTAGCTGGCTCCTTGCAGGAAGCTGCAGATCTGGAAGAACAATAGACTTCTCCTAGTTCTGAAGGCTACACCCTAGGTAGGCAACTGTGGCAAAACAAGGTCTGAATTACCCTGCTCAAGGCTGGAGGAAGGGCACAATTCCTCCCTATTTATTTATTAAAAATTAGCTGGACTGGGGCACTGGATTGACTTATCCTCTATGGTCCTTCCTGGGAATTATGGTGGTTGGTTGCTGCATCTGGCTTACCACTGTGTCTATACTCTCTCTTACCCATCCCAGAGGACACTAGCAGATTACTTGTGTTATTTAAGCAAACACAGCAATATTAGTGTTTATTAATAAACAAATAAGGCATTTCAGTTCATGCCTCTCTCTTAGGTTGATAAGAGTCATAGATCATCAGTGGCCTGTTTTTGACTGCTGGGTCCAATTTGAGCATCCAGAGGACTGCAAGCATGGCACACACATGAACTGGATGGGAAGGTCATGTACCACAATGGATCAGTCAACCACACTTCCAGGCTTGGGGAAGAGGTTTAAATGGAACACAGGAACTGAGTGAACTGCATGAGGATAACAGAGAACATGATGTCCACAGGGACCCCATGAACCACCTTAAGATATATAGAGGATCACAGTCTTTGGGCTGAATAGCCACACCCCAGTCTTCTACACACCATTAACATTGACAGGGAGGAGAGGCAGGGGCCTGCTGGCAGAACGAGGAGTGTGGCCACCACTTGCAATGAATGACTATTCCCCATGAGTGTCCATTTCTCAAATGGCATGGTGTAGGTTCCAGCCAGAAGAGAGTACAAGAACACCACATCAGTCCACAGAAACGGAGAGTGGCAGATGTTATAGGGAACAACAAGCTGGATCTTCTGTGGACAAAATGAGCAAGCTGGGACTCAAAAGTGAACAATTCAAGCAACCAAACCAAGAACAACAGAAAAAGCAGGACAAAGAGCCTCCTCCCCCCACCAAAAAAAGAGCAAAAAATTTTTGAGAACTGCACTTCTCCACGCAGCAAATGATGGAGGCTCAGAAACAAAAAGGCATCAAATAACAACAACAACAAAAACTTGCTGGCTTAACCCCAGACAGCAATGCTGTGAAAAGGGCAAAGTAGTGCACTTAGGATTTACATGGCAGACAAACAGAGACACACAAATCGAGGACCTGTGGAAATTTGGGAACTCAGTGAAAGAAACACCAAGTGGACCTGTCATGGAGGAGAAAGAGGAATCTTCAGCACACACAAGTGCTCTCCTTGCCCTTAGCTCCACCATTCACTCAGTCCAGGTGACAACGAACATGGAGAAAGAGGGAACGCCTGGCATGCAGATATATATTAACATACTGTTCTTTGGTTGGTGACATTAAAGAACAGGACACTTCAATGCTGTTGGCTTTTCTGGCCACCTGTTTTTCTGCCCTATGGCTCACGGCTCACAGTTCCTGAAGCTCCATTTGCTATGATTCCTGTTTCCTGTGTTTACTTACTTGGATGAGTGAATTCTCTGGTGTGGCTTGTGACAATCAGGCACTGTGCATTATTTGTGTGTATTCTGATCATTTTAAATTTCTTATTCTGTGAATTTATTGTACATTGACCTCTCCAACATCAAATCCAACATTATTGTTGTTGTTGTTGTTGTTGTTATCTCGGGTTAGAGGGGTCCCACAGGACAAAAACAAACTAGTAAGACTCCAAGCTTCAGAGACACCAACAGGATGGGCCACTTCTCTTGGAAACTGGGACCATAGCATCCTTTCATATTCAGAAATTCAGATCCCCAGCCACAGGAACTGAGTGGCTCCTGAAGTAAAACAAAAACAAAAAGGTTCTGAAGCTCTAGTGAGCCCAAGCCGGGCAACATTGCCTTGGAATCCTGGGCCACAGCATCCTCTGGACCTCAGTGATCCAGAGCTCCAACCTAGGGGCTCACATTGGAAAAAAATGACCTGAAGCTCCATTGAGTCCAGACTGGGCCACATCCGCTGGGAGGATGGGACCACAGCATCCTTTAGGCTCTGAAATCCAGAGCTCCAAGAAGTGAAGGAAGGCTGGTGTCAAAAACCTCCAGTTTCTTCCCAGTTCTGTCTTTGTCAACTTGTTTGGGGATGGGAGTGGGGTTTAAAGGTCTTCCCTCCCTGCCTCAGAAATCCAGTGGGGAAGTGGTTAAAGGCAGGGTTAACATCTGTGTTTTGTTGTTGCTTAATAGGGGAAAGTAGCAAGGATATTGACTCATTTTCTCATAAAACTCAGCTCAAATATCACATAACTATTATTTTCATTAGTATGGATTCTTGAAAGAAATGAACTAATGTGATTGATGATTAGATGAGGTGCATAGATAAGTCAGAACTAATTATAGAAATTGACTCATACAGTCAATAATAATAATAATAACAATAATTCCTATGCTATGTCACATCTCTCCTAAGCTGGTTTTTTTTCCAGAAAAAAAGATTTTTACCTTATATAATTATAACAAAACATTTTGTAAATGATATAAAATCAAATTTCAGAGAGACAGGGACAAAACATATTAACCAAATATCCAAAACAAAAAACTAAAAGCTATCTGTCCATATTTAGAAAATTCTGATATTAGTAGCAGTAAGAGAAGCAATGTATATCATTTAAACAACATTCACTGATCTTTGCAGCCATGCAGACTGTCATTGTTTATACATTAACAGTGACCTCTGACAGCTAAATTTTCAAACTAATCTGGACTGTCTCCAACTCGCCAGCAAGGCATTAACAACCCCCTTAAAATTAGAGTACAGATAGAATAGATTTTTTAAAGGTTTATTTATTGATTTTGTGTATGTGAGCTTCATTCAAACTAACAGCAGAGGGCAACAGATCCCATTACAGTCTCACTATGTTGCTCAGGCTGGTCTCTAAACTCCTGGGCTTAATACCTCTGCATATTCCAAGGAGCTAGGACTGCAGGTGCCCACCATCTGCCTGGCTCCAAACAGCCCTTTGAATATCCTGCTTTGTAATCTGTAGTAGCCTAAATAACTCTTGTCTCTTTTTTGTTCAAACTTAAAATCGTTTTTGTTGTACATGATTACGATAATTTAACCTAATAAAGACTACTGACATCCTTGGTTTGAAGCGCAGTATTCTTTTTCAGTAGAGTATTCAAAAATCAATGTTTCTGTTGTGATATTTTGGCAGTCTCTGAAATCAAGGCTAGTGCTTTCCCCACACTAAGAAAGTGTCTCTTTAAATGAATTACTAGTAATAGTGAAATAACCAGTTTCTAGGGCTTACTGTATAAAACTTAAGTGTTGTAAGCATCTTCCAAAATGTAATTCCTTCAACACTGAAATCACATATTTTTTATTATTCTATTATAAACTCCCATTTTACAAATAAGGAAAAGGTTGCATAGAAATATTAAATAATTTTCTTTAGTTCACATAACCAGAAAACAAAGGAGCTGAAATTCATACCTAAACTATTTGTCCCTAGAACTTGGGCTTTTAACTATTAAGCCATACTCCTAATTTCTAGATACAGGTCCTTGACTCAAGTATCACAGTGTCTTTCTGGAAGCTTCAGGAGAGAGGCAGTGACCTCTCTCTGTTATTACTATCTCTGTTCTTTAGTGGGGGGCTAATATCCTTTTAGTTCCTCGAGATATCCCAGAGAATTCATGTTGCCTATGATTTTACCCTGAGCCAGCTTTGACCTTTGACCTAAACAGAAACTTCAGCTTCTTCACACTCAGGATAAATGTCTTCATTCCTGCTAGAATTCATTTTGTTATCAACACAGTTGCATGTCTATCTGGGACACTTGCCCAACAGTAGATTAGGAGCAATCAGTTGTTCATCAAGAGGTGATCGTTTGCTCATGAAGCACTATTTTGTCCACCCAGTTTTTAGAAAAGTTGAGATATACTGAAAGATCATTGGATGAATTAATGCAAGGGTTTCAGGAAGAGAGGGAGAGGAAGCAGGTAACACCCAAGAGTAGGATGCTGGCCTGACCTCTATAAAGGAGAGAAGGCAAGAAAAAGAACCAGTCTTTAACATAGGGTACGACAGACTCAGTCAATCAGTGCCGGGTGTCCAGTCAAAGGCATGGGTGAAGGGTGTTTCCTGTCTCATATAAATAGGCCTGTGCTGCTCCATCTGGCACTGATGAGAAGAAGAGTTCACAAGTGCAGCCTCCATGTGAGGTTAGGGAGGAGGAGATGCAGAAGCCTGGCTGCCCAGATTGACAATCAGATCTGCTGCCCAGATTGGATATCAGAGGCACGATTTGTGTTTTTGTTGGTTTGTGGGAGTTTTTTTTTTCCTTTTCTTGTTTTTTATTTTTCAAGGACAGGGTCTCATTGTATATCCCTGGCCAGTCTGGGACTCACTATATGTGGCAGGCTAGTCTCCAGTTCGAGATCTGCCTGTGTCTTCTGGGATTAAAGGCTTGTGCCACTATGCCAGCTCAGAGACCTATTTTCCTGGCCACCATATTGAGGTCTCAGAGGTGAACAGGACATGTAAAGTTTAAACTTTCCAATGTGGCTGTGTCTTTTAACCACCAAGGATGGAAACTCCTTTCCCACTACCAATACCCAAGCCCATTTGAAAGTTATTGATTCCTTGATCAGTCTTTTTCTCCTTTCTTTTTTTCTGTCTTAAATCTGACAGTTGATCTTGCATGTCTTCAGACCCCAGGTGTGTCCCTGCCTGCCATGCTAAACTCTGTACTGCCTAAACTCAGTAACTCCTGCACTCAGGAGCTGGAAATAAGCAGAAGTGGTGGTAAGGTCAGGTTAGGGTGGTGGAGAAGCTACTTTCATGATGTTCCACAAGATGGCCATTTTCAGCTTTCTGATGAAATTTCATACTTGAGTTTTTAATGATTTAATTTTATCAATTTTATCTGCTAGCCAAGTTGACTCCCCTTTCCTTTATTTTTGGTGAGAAGATACAAATGTAAAATGATGGTGATGATGATGTAGTTCTGGCTTACCTGGAACTGTCAGGAGATCACAGTTGTGCTGTTCCCCATAGAGAGATCAGTCCTTTCTTGAAAGAAAGTGTGAAAGAGATGGAGAGGGGGGGGGGGTTAAACAGGGAGACAGAGAGATAGAGAGACAGAGAGACATAGAGAGAGAGACAGAGAGAAAGAGAGACAGAGAAAGAGAGACAGAGAGAGAAAGATGGACAGAAGGAGGGAGGTAGGAAAGCAAAGAAGGAAGGAGGTAAGAATGAAAGAAAAGGAGCCTTAGATTTCTGGGGGTGCAAACCGTCAGGGGTCTGCCTGCACTCAGGAACTGAGCACATAGGCGGCTTTTGTCTGCCAGCCCACCGGGCTCAGGAAGCTGTGGAAGGAGAGAAGCCCCGCAGCCATATATGCTGTCTGCAGGGACACAAAAGGATCACTAGGTACTGTAACATCCTGAGCCTTAGATTTCTGGTGGTGCAAACTGCAAGGGGTCTGCCTCCACTCAGGAACTGAGCACATAGGCGGCTTTTGTCTACCAGCCCACCGGGCTCGGGGCCCGTGTCCTGCCCAGGAAGCTGTGGAAGGAGAGAAGCCCCACTGCCATATTTCCTGTCTGCAGGGACACAAAAGGATCACTAGGTACTGTAACACCCTGAGCTTTAGATTTCTGGTGGTGCAAACCACCAGGGGTCTGCCTGCACTCAGGAACTGAGCACATAGGCGGTTCATCTGCAAGCCAGTCCATCGTAGGACCTGGGTCCTATGTGAGAATCAACAGAGGGAGTGACCCCCACCACAACTTCTTCCCTCCATAATAGAGCAGACAGAGAACACCTGGTTGACCTTGACAACCTAAGTATAGCATTGCTTGAGCCAAGATTGAGAAGGGCTCCAAAGGCACAAAAGAGGAAGCCAGCATATCAGTAATCTGTGCCAGAAGAAACCCAGTCATCCAGTGTTGCAGAAATAACCTTAAAGATCCACAGTAGGTTGAAGCTCCAGCCAGTGACAATAAGACCATCTAACTCCTGGGAGACCAGATAGCTAAAGGCAAATGTAGAAACATTACTAACAGAAACCAAGGCATTATGGCAGCATCTGAACCCAATTCTCCAACATTAGCAAGTCCTGGATACCCCAACACACCAGAAAAACAAGATTTGGATTTGAAATCACTAGTCATGATGCTAGTACAGGAACACATGAAGAACATACTTAAAGAAATTCAGGAGAAAATGGATCAAAAATTAGAAGCCCTTACAAGGGAAACACAAAAATCATTGAAAGAAATTCAGGAGAATACAAAAGCCAATAAGGAAGAAACGCAAAAATCACTTAAAGAAATACAGGAGAACCTTGATCAACAGTCAGAAGTCATGAAAGAGGAAACACCAAAATCGCTTAAAGAATTAGAGGAAAACACAAACAAGCAAATGACAGAACTGAGCAAAAATTTGCAGGATCTAAAAACAGAAGTAGAAACAACTAAGAAAGCACAAAGGGAGACAACTTTGGAGATAGAAAACCTTGGGAAGAAATCAGGGACCATAGATGCAAATATCAACAACAGAATACAAGAGATAGAAGAAAGAATCTCAGATGCCGAAGATACCATAGAAATCATGGACTCAACAGTTAAAGAAAATGCAAAATGCAAAAAGCTTGTAACCCAAAAATATCCAGGAAATCCAGGACACAATGAGAAAGCCAAATCTAAGGATCATAGGTATTGATGAGTGTGAAGATCTACAACTTAAAGGGCCAGCAAATATCTTCAACAATATTATGGAAGAAAACTTCCCTAACCTAAAGAGAGAGATGCCCATGAATATACAAGAAGCCTACAGAACTCCAAACAGACTGGACCAGAACAGAAATAACTCCCGTCACATAATAATCAAAACCCCAAATGTACTAAAGAAAGAAAGAATACTTAGGGCAGTAAGAGAAAAAGGGCAAGTAACATATAAAGGAAGACCTATCAGAATTACACCAGATTTCTCACCAGAGACCATGAAAGCTAGAAGATCCTGGGCAGATCTCATGCAGACTCTAAGAGAAGAAAAATGCCAGCCAAGATTACTATACCCAGCGAAACTCTCAATCACTGTAGATGGAGAAACCATGACAAAACCACTACTGGGCATATATCCAGAGGATTCTTCAGCATGCAATAAGGACACATGCTCCACTATGTTCATAGCAGCCCTATTTGTAGTAGCCAGAAGCTGGAAAGAACCTAGATGTCCTTCAACGGAGGAATGGATACAAAAAATGTGGTATATTTACACAATGGAGTACTATTCAGCCATTAGAAACAATGAATTCATGAAATTCTTAGACAAATGGATGGAGCTGGAGAACATCATACTAAGTGAGGTAACCCAGTCTCAAAAGATCAATCATGGTATGCACTCACTGATAAGTGGATATTAGCCTAGAAACTTTGAATACCCAGGACATAATCCACAAATTAAATGATGTCCAAAAAGAATGGAGGAGTGAGCCCTGGTTCTGGAAAGACTCAGTGCAAGAGTATAGGGGAATTCCTGAACAGGGAAGTGGGAAGGGGTAGATGGAAGAATAGGGGGACAGAAGAGGGCTTATGGGACTTTCGGGGAGTGGGGACCCAGAAAAGGGGAAATCATTTGCAATGTAAATAAATAAATGAAAAAAAAAGAAAAAGAAAGAAAGAACAAAAAGAAAGAAAGAATAAAAGAATGAAAGAGAGAAAGAAGGAAGGAAAGGGAGAAAGAAAGGGCAAATAAATAAAATAAATAGAAACATAATTATAATTGAATTGGAACAAGCCAACACACACATACACACAGACACACACATACACACACAGGGACAAGGGAGAGCAGGGAATGGGATACGGCACATCTGCCTCCTTTTCTTTTTGTATTGGTTTTTTTTTTTTGGAATTTTTTTGCACTTTTTATTGAATATATTCCTCATTTACATTTCAAATGTTATACCCTTTCCCAGTTTCCTCCCCTCCTCGAAATACCCCAACCCATCCTCCCACCCCCTGCCTCCAAGAATATGTCCCCCACCCAACACACTACCACCTACCCTCCCCCCTCGATTTTCCCATGCTGGGGCATCTATTGGGCATTTATAGGACCAGAGACCTGTCCTCCTACTGAAGCCCAACAAGGCATTCCTCTGCCACTCTTTTGGTTGGAACCATGTGTAACCTGTGGTTGATGGCTCAGTCCCTGGGAACCCTGGGGCATCTGGTCAGCCAAAATCATTATTCTTCCCAGACTAATTCTTAACCACCCAGCACTCCCAGAGCTCCCAGGGACAAAACCATCAACCAATGAGTACACATGAAGTTACCCATGACTCCAGAAGCATAGGCAGCAGAGGATGGCCTTGTTGGACATCAAAGGGAAGACAGGCCCATAAATGTTCTGTGCTGCAGTGTAGCGGAATACCAGGACCAGGAAGCAGGAGGCGTTTGATTGGGGAACAGGGAGAGCTGATATAGCTCATGGGATTTTCACGGGGGTGGGGGGCAGGAAAGAAGATAATATTTGAAATATAAATAAAGAATATATCTAGTTAACATCTACAACAAAAGAGAATAAGCAGAATCTGCCTCCTTTTCAAGTTGTTATTCGTTCCCAAATTCAACTAGAAGGATGGCACCGTAAATAATTCATTTTTTTAAAATGTGTTTGAAACTTTTCTCAAAATGAGTTGAGGAATGTAAAGGGGAGTGTCTGACAAACCCCAAACACAGTAGAGGAAAAGAAAGTTACAATCAGTAAGTAATGAAGTAAGTATAAACTTAAAAAAAAAAAGAAAAGAATATTTTAATTTTGTACAAAATGCCTAATTAAAGTGTAGCCTCTCATAGTAAGGAATACATGTTGCACAGAATAACAGATTACTAGACACAACCAATGCATCATTAAATAAAGATTGATGTCTCTCATTCCTTTTCCTGCCACTTGTGAGTTCTATGTTGCTTTGGCACAGCAAGTTTTGATGTATTCCTCCAATGTCTTTCTTCACAAGGGTTTCCATATAGTTGAAAAAATAAGATACTCCTTGTACAGGTCTCCACCTAACAGAACAAGTACTCAGTGGATAAGTTATCAGACCAATGTTCATGTTAAATTTTAAAAGGTTTATGATAGTAAAAAAACAGTAAATAATGTTGAAAGAGAAGATCTGAGGAATATTATAGCAACATTTATACTGATGATTTAATACACTGTATACATGTATGAAATTCAAAATAAGGAAGAATGTGATATTAAAAACGAATTGTAACTTTGAACATAAATGATATGCTAATGGGAAACTTAGTAAGAAATTAAAAAATTAAACATCATTAAAAATTCTAGACTTCTTTTCATACCTGTGAACACCCTGGCCTTTCCTATATTGTCCTATATGTCAGTTTCCTTCAGAAATTTCTTTTTCGTATGTTTGTCCCTTCCCCAAACTGTCTTGAATGGTGAAAACTTAGAAATGAGTAGCTGGAGTATATTAGCATTTGAAAGTGTAGTTGCATGAATCTCCACAACTCAAGCCAAAGACCTCTGCTTTCATGATCCTGATGTTCAGCTGAGCTGTCAAAACTATTATAATAAGCTAGATAACTCTCAATGCAGAAAAACAATCACATGTACAAACAAGCAAACACTCCAGCATTCAAAGATTAGTCATGAAGTTGATCTTGTCCAGACACAGGTGACAGTTCCGTGTGTCTTTCCTGTGGCTCCTATGAGGATATCAACATTGATTCTGGAAAGTAAACATTCTTGTACATTTTAAAGTCTCCACCTAGATTCCTGCACCTCTCCAAACCTCTCCATCTCCTGTGCTATGCTAACAATTGCTTTCTATATACATACCTTTACAGTGGAGCCTGGAATTGAGAGCAAATCAATGGATATGAAATTATCGCTTTCCTTCTAGGCACTATATAACAAACTGAAGACTGCAGTTGGTAAACCAACCACTGAAGTCTGAGGATTCATTAGCAGTCAGGGTGACAGGCCATTGTGAAGTCAAGATTCAAGAGCTTAGGCTACAACTGACAAAGTGACAAGTGCATTTCATCCTCTTCAGTCTTTTGGTTTTAAAATCATGTTCATTTAATAATTGTTGAACCATAGGCATTTTTATTAAATAACAGATTCTCAGAAAAGTATATGTTAATAGCTAAATAGATAGATGAAATGAGAGACAGATAGATATCAGTAATAATATCTATCCAAGAAGAGAAGTAATTTTCTACAAAACATTTTGAAATTCATACTCATTCTCAAATATTCTCAATACATGATTCTTTTTTAACCTATCAAAGGTATATGTGAAAATTCAGCTTCATTAACCCTATGAACTGTAGAGACCAACATGCAAAAATCACAGGACACTTTAAAAATAAATATGCTTTACTGAACAGAGTCAGAAAGCTTCATCTACAGGAAAGTCAGTCAGTATTGTAGATTAGTATATTATACTTCTCATCACAATGATGCTTAGTTCAGAATCATAGTCAAGGATAAAATACATTCCTTAAATGAATTCATTCTATCCTCTACATCTTCACTATAAAAACAGAAAAATAAGTATAAAATATGATTCTATTTTATTTTCTTGCTATTAAAGTTTGAGGTTTAATAATTAGGTCTTTTTATTCCTTTTTTTCTGATGAATATTTTCTTCCTCCTGCTTTTTATTAAGTAGATTCTTTTGTAATACAACATATTCTGATAGTTTTCCCTCCCTCTACTCCTCAGCTACTCTCCACCCGACACGCCCACATGCACGCACGCCCCACCCCTCCCCCCCACACACATGCACACCTTCTCTCACATCTGGGCTCAGTCCATTTCTTTATCTCAGTAGAAAAGAACAGGTTTATTGCTTCTCGGCCTTTTGGCTAAGATGAAGTGTAGAAAAGAACGGGCTTCTTAGAGTCTACAGACTAAAATTTTTTTTCAGAGAAACCAATGAAAGACCCAAAACTGTTCAATTGTGAGGTAAAGAAAATAAACTTAAGTCCAATCAAAGGTTCTTGACCTCGCAGTGGTATGAACTCGCTGATAAGTGGCTATTAGCCTAGAAGATCAGAATACCCAAGAAACGATTCACATATCAAATGATGCCCAAGAAGAAGGAAGGAGAGGCCCCTAGTCCTAGAAAGGCTCAGTGCAGCAGTTTAGGGGAATACCAGGAAAGGGGAGCAGGAAGGGGTTCATGAGGTAACAAGGGGCGGGAAGAGGGCTTATGGGACTTTTTGAGAGGGGAGATCCAGGAAAGGGGAAATAATTTGAAATGTAAACAAAAAATATATCAAAAAATTAATTAAATTACACTTACAAAAAAAACTTCTTGAATACTACTGACATGTAAGTACACTTACTGCATCTATTCTGATATGTGGCTGTACGGGTTATTGTCACACTTCATAGGTGTTAGAAGCAGAATACTCCTGTCAATTGCTTTCCTAACATGTCAACATGTCTAATATTTTATGTACCATAGAAACTCATTTTCAACGTAGACGTTGCTAAGTCATAAACCGCTAGAATCAGTTGAATTTAGACATATTGCTGTAAGATTTCTTTGGCAAAAGGCACTCAACCTCCCATGGCTGGGGCTAGAAATTTAAGTCAGATTTATGGAAGTAGTGAGGCTGTAGACTTGAAAATTTATCACACTAATTTACTAGATCAGCTCAATTCCTTCTGTAGCATTCTAAATAATTTATACATTTATTTATGTATTTTTTAAAACTTAATATTTTATCCCCCCATCTCATCCACTCTCAGAACTTTCCACATCCCATATCTCCTCCCCACCCTGCTGTCTCCACATGGATGTCCTCATCCTCCAGCCCACCTGACCTCTAAACTCCCTGGGCCCTAGAGTCTCTTGAGGGTTAGGTGCATCATCTCTGAATGAATACAGACCTGGAGGTTTCTTTTGTAAGTGTGTTGGGGGCCTCATGTCAGCTGCTGTATGCTGCCTATTTGGTGGCTCAGTGTTTGAGAGATCTGAGAGGTCCAGATTGAGAGTGCTGGTCGTCCTACTGGGTCTCCTTCCTTAGCTGCTTTCATCCTTCCCTAATTCAACAACAGGAGTCAGGTGCTTCTGTCCATTAGTTGGGTGCAAATGTCTGTATCTGACTTTTTCAGCTGCTTGTTGGATCATTCAGAGGGCAGTCAAGATAGGTCCCTTATTGTGAACTCTCCATAGCCTCAGTAATAGTGTCAGACCTTAGAGCCTCCGCTTGAGCTAGACCTCACTTTGGGCCTATCTCTGGCTCTTTTCCTCAGGCTCCTTTCCATTTCTATCTCTGCAGTTGTTTCAGAGAGGAACAATTACAGATCAGAGTTGTGACTGTGGGATGCCCCTCCCTCATTTGATGCCCTATCTTTCTTCCTGCTGGAGGTGGGCTATGTTCCCTCTCCCCACTGTCAGGCATCTAAGGTTGCTCCCTTTAGTGCCTGATAGTTGCTCACCTCCCAGGACTCTGGTACATTCTGGAGGGTCCTTCCCCTAACCTTCTACTTTCCAAGGTTGCTTGTTTACATTCTTTGTGCTGGCCCTCAGGGCTTCAGTCCTTTTCCTTCTCCCCATCCTAGATCAGGTTCCCCTCTCCCATGACTCCCCTGACCACTGTCCACTTTCCTTCCCAGGTCCCACCCTTCTTCCCCACTTGTGATTGCTTTCTTCTCCCTCCCAAGTGGGGCTGAGTTGTCCTCACTTGTGCACTTCAGCTTGTTGACCTTTTTTGAGGCCTGTGGACTGTATGTTGGGTATTATGCATTTTTTGGCTAATATCCGCTTATTAGTGAGAACATTAGTGTGTCCTTTTGTGTCCGAATACCTTACTCAGAATATTTTCTAATTCCTTCCATTTGCTTGAAAACTTCAGGATGTCCTCATGCTTAACAGCTGAGTAGTATTCCATTGTGTAAATGAACATTTTCTGTATCGATTTGTTGTGGGACATCTGGGTTGTTTCCAGCTTCTAGGTATCTAAGATACCTAGCAGCACAAGGTTGCTATGAACGTAGTGGAACACGTGCCTCTGTGGCATGGTGGGCATCATTTGGGTATATTCTCAAGAGTGGTATTGCTAGGTCATCAGGTAGATCTATTTCCATTTTTCAAAATAAACACCAGAATGATTTCCAGAATGGTTGTAACAGGTTGCAACTCCACCAGCAATGGCGGAGTGTTCCTCTTTCTACATATCCTCAACAACACTGGTTGTCATCTGAGGTTTTTCAATGTAGTCAATCTGATTGGTGTAAAGTGGGATCCTGGGGTCATTTTGTTGTTGTTGTTTTGTTGGTTTTTGTTTTCTCTCAATATCTATTTTTCTATTGAGTATCTTCATTTACATTGCCAATGGTAAAACCTTTCCCAATTCCCCCCTCCTGAAAGCCCCCCTCCCCAAAGATTCCCTACCCCTCCTCCCATCACTTGCCTCCATGTGTATGCCCCTCTACCTGACACATTCCCACCTCACCCCCACCCCCCACCCCTGTCTGTTTCCTTTTGTTGGGGCCTCTATTGAGCCTTTACCTGACCAAAGACCACTCCTCCCACTGATCCTGATGGTTTAGTCCCTGGGAGTCTTGGGGTGTCTGAGTGTCTGAAGTCATTCTTATTCCCATGGGGCTGTAACCCCTTCAGGTACTCCGGACTACCCTCCAGATCCTCCCACTGGTGACCCCAAGCCCAGTCCAATAGTTGGTTGCTAGTTTCTGCCTCTGTATTTATAGAGCTCTGTCAGGGCCCATCTGGAGACAGCCATGGCATGCTCCTTTTGGTACATGCTTCTTGTTGTAGTGTCGGGGTTTGGTGACTGTTTGTAGGATGAATCCCCAGGTAAGGCAGTCTCTGGGTGGCCTTTACTTCAGACTCTGCTCATTTCTCTGATCACTAAAACCTTTGACCATTCCTATGTTTTTTGAAGCCATGATTCACCTTTAATCTTATCATGTGTGATGATTAATGCTGATCATTAATGGAATTCTATTTAGAATTCTCTCTGAAAAAAGATTCTGGACATGACACTGAGGGTGTATTTATGGTCCTTAGATTCTGTCTATGCTTAAGTAACTGGTGGCCAAACCAATAGTATAACTAGGTTCTACTATTCCTTTCATGGTTCCTGGGATGTTTAAAAAGAAAAAACTTACTGAATATTAATATTTATTGTCCTCTGCTTCTGAATTAGGTGAACGACTTCACTAGCTACAACCTCCTGACATTAGAACTGCTGTATGTTGATATCTTGAGCCCTCAAAAAAATGAGCTATTTTCCTAATGTAAATAATTTAGTAGAGTACATTTTCACAGAACTAGGACAATAATTACTATTAACAAAATTATTGTGCAGGACTTAAAATGCCGTTTTGATTGTAGTTTGGAAGAAAAAAATTAATAAAGTGATTCTAGTGGATCTGTTGCATGAATATAGGTGCCTGAGTAAGAGAGGTGGAGGAGAGTACTGGAAATGCCATTTTACAAATACTATGGAGAATCATGAATCAGGCGTATTCGAGTCTAAGCAATAACAATTTAATTCAATTTATTATAATAGATAAGAATATGTAATACATAACTTGAAATAAATAGTGAGTGAATCTATTTGTAATAAATAATATGGGTAAATGTATAATTGAAGTTGTTTCTTTTATTGAAATAGAATGACAGGAACCTTCTTTAGTCATGAGGAAGTTTCCTTTGTGGAAAGTCATATGTTGCAGTTGTTTCGTTGTCCCCTGCTAAATGAAGTCAAGAAATGTCTTAGTTAGAAAAACATTCTCTGATGATAGATTCACCCCACTTCAGATCAGACTAGTTTTCAGTATATTTTCTGAACTGTACACAAAAACTTCTTGAGTTAACAATATATCTGCTCCTGAATGTGTTATTTGTTAAGATTCCTCACATAGGTGTTGTAGTGGATCCTGTGCAACTTCATATTGATACCAAATGCTAAGCATTTGGCAAGATTACGAATCAAATGAAATTAAACATCAGTGTTTCTGTCCAAGAATAGCAAAGCTTGTTGGCACATTGTTCACTCTTGGGAGTATGTGTAATGAATTTTTAAATCGAATAATTGTTTCTAAGTGAACTTTTTAAAAATAATTTCATATCCAAGATATCCTACATGACTTATGGACCATGGGAAGAAAGGTGAGAAATATAACAGGTAATATGCTGGAATTTGTACAGGGTCTAAGTAAGGAGTTCCTCTGTCGTACATGCATGTATGAAAGAATATATGTGTGTGTGTATGTATGTGTGTGTGTGTATGTATGTGTGTGTATGTGTGTCTTTATGCATACCTATGTATATATACACATATTAATATATAATTTAATGAAAGTATTGTTTAAAAATCTTTTCCCACGTTTTAATATAATAGGCCACAATAGGGCTTTGATATTTACAAATTTATGAAATCAGAGAATATCATCCTTCCATCTGTTTAATGACTAATTTCTCTTAATCTCTAGGAACTTCTGCTTGAGAAGAAGCAGATGAAACCTTTAATTCATCAGTATTTCAAAGCTTTTGCCTTACCAGCAGTATTTACTGTAGTCTTTATGTCATCTGACCTCTTCTGACTGTTGTCACAAATTATAGGGTCATCTTCTCCAAATATATCTACAAAGTTGTCAATCATGATTTGTATAACAGAGATCTGTAACACCACAAGGAAAAAAACAAGGTCCTCTTTAATTTTACATAGTTTACCAAATTGAAATCGATAAAAAAAATGAATTCCAAAATTAAAAGGAAAATATCAGTTACTTTGAGCAGATATGAACCTGTGAAATTAAGTCTCTGTCTGAAATGGAGATGCTTAAGTTCTTCGCAACTTACTTTATCATGTTAAAATTTCATACATACTTCAAAGAATAGGGGAACTACTAAAGCAATGTAACATTTCAGAACTGATATGCTGCCAGAATAACTGTGAGTGAATCACAGTAATGACTTCAAAAATTTCTTGAATTAGTGATTTTATGCAGGGGACTGGGGAAGAGGTGGAGTTTCATTGTGATATTTTGAATGTGATGCCTGGCTAATTCCAGGCATCTCAATATATGGTACCATCTTTGTGAAATCTTTTGAGTGGTTTAGTGACTTGACATCTCTGGAGGAAGTATGTCATAGGTTAGAATGTAAGGTCACAGAAGTCAGGTGCCATTTGGAGTGTACTCTCTATGCTTCACGTTTGCTGCCTAAGATGAGAGCCACCAGCTCTCTGCTTCCTGTTTGGTTGCCCTACCTTCCTGCAGCCATGCTCCTCTGTCATGAATTTGAAGGATGGTAATGTCTCTAAATCTCTAAGTCCCAAATAAACATTTACTTCTATGAGTTGCCTTGGTCCTGGTGTTTTACTAAAGCAATAGAAAAATGACTAATGAAGAATTTGGTGAGAACAGGGATCTATGTTGAGAAACTGAGACAACAGATTGGCCCATTGTGTAGGAAAGTCTGTGGAATATTTTCTCGATTAACAATGGAATTTATAGGTCCCAGAACTCCAGGATGGTGCCACCCAGGAGCTATTACTGAGACAAAGAGAGATAGGAGGTGCAGGAAAAGAGGCAGCACTCTTACACAGCTTGTGCATCAGTTCTTGCCTCCAGCTTCCTGCCTCGCTTTGGTTTTGCCCTGACATTTTCAGTAGTTAACTGGTAACTAGAAGTATATTGTGAAGTGTAACCTGTCCTCCAGAATTTTCCTCAGTGTTTTATCATAATAGTAGCAAATTAAGACACTTTCTAAATTGAAGGAGCTTTTCATTGGTCTACTCTACTCCATGGTGAGTAATACCACCATGACTTCATTCCTGTGGACCTTATTTCTGGAAACTACTCTTTGAAAAGTACCCTTGCTTTCTTTTCTTTTTGTTGTTGCCTTTTTTGTTGTCTAACTTTTTTTTCTTTTCAAAATGTAAGTCCTTTATTGATTCTCTGTGAATTTCTCATCATGCAACCCAGTAACACTCATTTTCTAGTCCATCCATATCTACACTCTCCCCTGGTAACTTCCCACAAACTTTAAAAAAATTAAAACATAAATAAAATTTTAAATTAAAATTAAACTGAGGGAAGAGGGGGTCGTGAGGATGAGACCTAGAGTAGTGTACTGCAATCAGAATTAAAACTAAATAATTAAAGTGATGAAAAATATAAATGCATATAGCTTTCTAGGAAAAGGAAGAGATAAATGAAGCAAAATATTAAGGTACCTAAAAATGTACCCAAAATAATGCAAACATATACTTCTATTTTATGTAAGTAGAAGTTAGTGCTAAAATATTAGAAACTATATTATATAACAGAGTACATGTTCATCATTATTCATTATATTACATATTGTATGTATATATATGTATACATATATATGTATACATATATCTATATGTATATATGTCTGTATACATATGCATATATATATTTATATATGTCTGTATATATATATGTGTATATATATACACACACACACACACACATATATATATATATATATATATATATATATATATATATATATATATATATAAAATTGTATGCAATGTTCTTTTTTATGACCAGTAGTGCAGTTAGGGTAATTCATAATTTTAATACTCTCACAATGATAAAGCACAACTATCATGTGCTCCAAAGTACAGCTGTAATAGTAAATAATCAAACAAGTGAAACACTAGGTAATAGGGATTTTTTTCAACTTTACTGTAGTCTTCTTGAACTACCATTATACATGCAGCATATTATTGGGTAAAACATTAATATCTATGATCAATACTTGAAAAAAAAGTAAAAAGGAAAGAAAGAACAAAAAACAAATGATTCACTTCCTTCAAACTATATTAACAATCTCCCTTCCCAATGTTTCCTGAAATAGATCAATGTATCTCCCACTCCAGAATAATGCAATCTTAGGGTTTCCTTTAACATCGCTGACCTTTCTGAGGTACTCCCAATTTCTTGATCACAATGACTACTTTGTTCTCAAAGGGAAAAATCAGATCCTCTTACCTTTTTTGGAATGTCACTTCCAAATAATGAGTTCACACAAGTCTGATCCCATAACACATGTGGGGCTATACGGATAGATAAGATGAAGCTGTCTAGAGTATTCTTGGCAGAAGTTTTAATTTTTAATAGCACTCGAATGAGCTGTTTAAGGACAATGTAATTTGCTTGTGGCATCTTCAGTAGAATACTATATAGACAAAGGAAAATTTTACTGTTGATTGTCTGACAAGTAATGCTGCATTGTCAACATCCTTAATCATTAGGGAAATGCAAATCAAAATAACCCTGAAATTCCACCTCATTCCAGTTAAAATGGCCAGGATCAAAAACTTGGGGGACAGCAGATGCTGGTAAGGATGTGGAGAAAGAAGAACACTCCTACATTGCTGGTGGGATTGCAAGTTGGTAAAACCACTCTGGATATCGGGTTGTTGATTCCTCAGAAAATTGGACATAGTACTACCAGCGGACCTTGGCTTATATCCTGAAGAAGCTCCAACAGACAATAAGGCTACATGCTCCACTATGCTCATAGTAGCCTTATTTATAGTAGGCAGAAGCTGGAAAGAACCCACATGTCCCTCAACAGAGGTATAGGTACAGAAAATGTACATTTATAAGATGGAGTACTGCTCAGCTATTAAAATCAATGAATTCATGAAATTCTTAGGCAAATGGGTAGAACTAGAAAATATCCTGAGTGAGGTAACCCAAAACCAACCGATCAAACAAACGAAAAACAAACACATCTTATGCACTCATTGATGCGTGAATATCAACCAAAACGCTCAGAATACCCAAGACACAATTCACAGACCACATGAAGGCCAAGAAGAAGGAAGGCCGCAGTGTGGATACTTCCATTTGTCTTAGAAGGGGGATCAAAATACCCATGGGAGGAGATTTAGACACAAAGGGTGGAGCAGAACCTTAAGGAAAGGCCATTTAGAGACTGCTCCACATGGGATTCATCCCATACACACTTACCAAACCCAGTCACTATTGTGACTGCCAACAAGGGCTATCTGACAGGAGCCCGATATACCTGTCTCCTGAGAGGCTCTGCCAGTGCCTGACAAAGACAGAAGTTGATGCTCACAGCCAACCAATGGACTAAGCACAGGGTCCCCAATGGAGGAGCTAGAGAGCTGTAGGGTTTTGCAGCCCCATAGGCTGGAATAATAATATGAACCAACCAGTAACCAGAGCTCCAAGGAACTAACCCACCAACCAAAGAGTACATATGGAGGGACCCATGGCTCCAGCTACATATATAGCAGAGGATGGGTTTTTCAGAAATCAATGAGAGGAGAGGACATTGGTCCTGTGAAAGCTTGCTGCTCCACTGAAGGGTAATGCCAGGACAGGAAAGTGGGAGTGGGTAGATAGGTGAGCAGGGGTCTGGAAGATGGGATAGGGGGTTTTCCGAGAGGAAATGAGGAAAGGGAATAATATTTGAGATGTCAATAAAGTAAATATCTAATAGAAAGAAATGGAACTTTGGATATAGTTATGCCATCGACTGCATGCATAGCTTCTGCATGTGCACTAATATAAACAAATGAAAGACTCCACCCCAAAATACAGATTTTAGGTAAAATATTGCTAGTGTTGGCTAAAATATTATCTGAAAATCAATTTCCCCTATAGAATTATGGGAAACTTTAAAAATTATGTATGCATTTTTCTGTATTACATGTATTACTGTTACCCACAGAACCCAGAGGAAGGTGTCAGGTTCTCTGGAAATAGAATGAATGAATGAAGCTTGTTGCAGGTTGTGTGTGTTCTGTGTATGGAAAAAAGTGTTGCTAAACAATGAACCATCTTTCTAACCACCATGGGGGCACATTTAATATCCAACTTACTATGAATCCATGCAGCACTCTTGTGACACTCTGGAACACAAGGAGCAGAAGACGCACTAGTGACCCTACACAATGCAGGCATAAAAGCTTCTGCTATAGATAAGGCAGAGATACTGGAGTCCTGGGTAGAAATGGGAGCTCAAAGTCCTGGTACTTAAGAAATCATTCTATGGATACAGGGAAATGACCCAAAGAAGTCAAAGCTATACCTGACCCAGACTTATCTAGGTAGTTATAGTTGAGAAGGAAGAACTTAGTGATAGCTTCCCGTTCTAATTAATGATATATGTATTGAAATGTTCAATATTTACAATACTATGGTAATAGTATTAGGATACAAATAGCCCACAGTTATTATACTTATATACTTCTTTTAACTTGTCTCACTCAGGAATTCAAACCAATGTTCTAATCTGTCTTGCACACAACTGCGTAGCATAAGCTGTCTTCCACACCATGACCATTATAATTTAGAAGAGTCTCAAGTGGTTGGATTACAGACATGGTACAACACACTTGTGTGAGAAATGCACCTGTTTATAAAGTGACTATACATGTCTTAGCAAAGGAAACTTCTTGTCTTGGGACATCATTCCAGCTTATAATCCTATAAAGACAAGCCCATATATCTCAAAATGCATTACTTCTAACTTTGGGCATTTCCCCAAGTGTATACTATGTCATTACCTTCATATAGTTGAAATTTTTCCAAGCAGGGATTCTTCATCAAGGACACTAAGCCAATTTTCATACAAATCTGAATAAAGTAAGCTTCCTTGTATGTTTCTAATAAAATCCTTTTATAATGAAAAAAACACAAGAAAATTAATGGTCTATGTACATTGTAGAAAGTATTTGAAAAAAGTTTTGTTTAAAAATAGGAGGTTAGACCAGGGATTGTTAACTTGTGTGTCACAATCTGTTTGGGGGTTCCATATCCTGCATATCAATAATTCCATGCATTATGCATTATAAAAGTGGAAACTAAAGGCAGGAGCCTATGTGTTTTTACCTAAGAGTAGAAGCAAAGAATCAGAGTTCTGACTGCAGCATCAATGAAATAACCCTACTGTCTATTCTGATTGCTTTTCCTGGTTTTCAGTCCACCCTACTACCTGAAATCAGGGATATGCTTTCCAACTCACAGGCTGAAATTCTATCTGTCTCAATGGAGGTCAGCCACTCTGTGGGATATCCAGACAGTAGCCTAGCATGACTGCTCTCTGAGAGACTTCACCCAGCAGCTGGCTAAAACAGATAGAGACCCACAGGGAAACATTAGATAGAGCTATGGACTCTTAGTGAATAATTGAGGAAAGAATTCAGGGCCCCGATCAAGATAGGGACTCCACAAGAAGATCAACAGACTCAACTACCGTGGACCATTGAGAGCTGCCAAGAAGTGAACACCAACCAAAAAGCATACAGAAGCTGCGCTGTGACATATGGCATATATGTAGCAAATGTACAGCTCGGACACCATGTGGGTCCCCCAACATTTGGAACAGGGTCTATCCCTAAAACTGTTGACTGTCTGTGGAAACCCTCACCCAGCTGGCCTCAGTAGGAAAAGTTGTGCTAACCTTGAAGAGAATTGATTTGTCAGGGTGCAAGGATAACACATGGGGACCTTGACCTGCTCAGAGGAGAAGGAAAGAGACTCATAAAGGATGAAGAGGTAGAGTGTAGCAGTTTCAAGATGAAAATTAATAAATGAATGAATGAATAAATTGGTAGTAATAATAGTTATATTAAAAGAAGAAAAAATGAACAGTAAGTATTAAAAAACCAATAAAACAAACAAAAAGCAAAGTGTTCTTTCTGAAAATAAAAAACCATCCAAAAATGACAGGGCCAGGAAGTGCTTCATTCTGATTGTATAGTTAGGTGAACTTGTACTTTCAGTTCACAGAGAGTAAAGCTGTAATATACATGTATGCCTCTGGGTACACCTGGAATAGTGGTGAACTTCCTTACTTAAGCACACTGTTTTACATGTGAGAATGTCTCACAGTTTCACATCTATTCTTAAAACATGTAAATATTCAATTAAAATGTGTAAATATTCAACTATTTAAATTAATTGTAAGCAGCAACTTGTTTGAAATGCCACAATTAACTTTCACATTGTATCAAGGATAGAAATTCAGACAAATGGAAGGTGCCCAGGTGTTCCTGTACCTTTAAATTGCTGTGAATACACATGACTTCCAGTTACTGATCTTCACTTTTCTCCCTGTGATGTGGTCCCAGGTTTCTGGCAATGAGAGCCAGATGCACTTGGCAAGCTCGAGGGCCAAGGGGGGATCATTTGTTACCATTGCCTAACGTTATTAACCATGGCTACTCTCAGAGCATTATCTTTTCTCTTGATGTCTGGGGCCATAGCTCCAGTCTACTTAGAGGCAATCTCAGATCATGCCCCAAATAAAAATCAGACAATGATATTTGCTCTAGAGTTACTGCTGCTCACTGAGAAGTTAAGCATATTAGACTACTTAGAAGTAAGTTAGGCTAATTCTTCAGTATTTGACATGGGGTTAGGATGGCAATATCAGGAAAAAGTGAAAATACTGCTTTATTTTTTCTTAGAGAAGGAAAACAATTTTATATATCTACTGGACATAGATATTGGACTGGATATAGAATTGGCAACATGCAATTCTCTCACATTACAAGTCTGTGGTAGAATAGCTATTTTGTACTGTTGTTACTTAAGTTTTTGTGGTAAGTATGATTTAAGACATGCATCGTGTAAAACACACTTTTATTACTATTATTACTTGTTCTATTATTAATTCAGGTGGTATAGTTAGAGAGGTGAAATCAGTGGGAACATTTGTAATGCCAAAAAAGCCCATCTGATGTATGAGAAAGTTAACCTCCAACAGAAAGTGTTCACCTGTGTCTTTGTGATGAATCTTTGAGCTTGTCACACTTTTACCTAAAGTGACTCTTATTTGGAGATCATGTATCCATAGTTCAAGAAAACTGTCATGATCTGGTAATCTCAAGGACAGAATATGCATCTCTAGAGGGATGCTGAATGTTGGTGATGCAAAATACTGCCTTACCTTTAAAAGGTAAGCTACTGTGAGTACTGATTCTTGGTCCCAATTAATGTGTTGCTCAGTATAGATCTTATCCCTCAGGACCAAGTGTGATCTATCGGAAATGGATTGGAATACTTCTTCTGATTCTGGTCCTTTTTCCGCAATGACCCACATCATATCCTGTGTGGGATAAGGACAAGCTTCTATTATAACAGATCCAAACAGCTAAAGCACAAATAGGTCTTTGAAGGTAAACCAGAGTCATGGCAATCATGGATGCATAGCTACAACTGAAAGAAATGAAGAGGACATTTCACTTTTTTCTTTTTTAGCTTCCAAATATATTTCTTTCCCTAATCCATTTTTCCCAATTTGAATCATCAAGGGTTTCTGGTAATTAAACAACCCTCAAGATTGAATCACACTTCTAGTCACCGAAGCATTTTGGTGAATGGTGCTCTCTTACTTTTTCTTTGCTTTTTGAAGTTCTTTCTCGAGCATGCCATTCCAAGTAACTACTGGGATAGTTCTCTTTCAGAGATCACATCACTATTTGGCTTCCTGTCTACCCTGACCTCTACTGTGAAAACTGGCATTTGTGTTTTAAAGAAATCTTTCCTTTTCCACTATACTTCTGAGACTTTTATTTCCTTCTTTGGCGACTTCTTATTTTAAACTATCCTTATCTAAAGATGCTGTCACATTTAAGAACCCAAGCAATTTTCAGTTGTTCTACCATGGTTTCACTCTGTAAAAATGAGGACCATACACAGATTTACTCCATGTTTTCTTTCATTTTAATTGATTACATGATTACAGTCATTGATGACAAAAATGTCCTGATCTAAAATACCTAAGGAATGGGCAGTAATTCTCATGTGTCTAACATGATAAACTTGTTCACATGTGGCATAAATTCCTGGCACAGGCATAGAGCTAAAAGAGATGCTGGACAGTAAATGAATATTTCCAATGGAAATCTAGAAGCATATTTAAGATAGACTAAGCCTATTAGGTGACAATTTCATAGAATGCAGTAGTATAAAAAAATCAATGTATAGCAAAAACATGTATATATCTAATTTATTGTTAATATCAGATAGTAATCTATAGATATTTTTGATTATAAGATTGAGTAATACCAGAGGCAATAACATCAAGGTAGACTCTAGAGTAATATGGAGTCCTAACACAGTTCAAAGTATTGATAGTTGGGCAATTCCAACCATCCATTTCATCCAACAAGCTGGTGAGTTTGGGTCTTTGCTGAAATCAGTGAAAAACATGGGAATACTATTTCTTTTCAAATTTTCACTTTTCTTTAAATTAGAAGACTCTAACTTCAGTAGGTTTTATTTCTACTTTAAAAGAATCTGACCTCATGAATAGGTTATCTGTATATTCATCAGTTTGGTGAAATAGTTGACTTAGAAAATAGGTTCCCAGAAATTATGGGAAATAGGACAGGTTTAGAAACCCAAAATGAAACAAACTCACAAGTATAGAAGGTAGCATTTTGTCCAAGCATATAAACCGTGGACAAGTACGAAATACTTGGTTTTTTGGTGGTGCAGTAGGAGTTTGAGAAGTTGTTTGCTGGGTTGCATTCATAATATCTTCTTGAGTCTCTGATTCTAATAAAGGAGTAAAATCATTATTTATTGTAATTGAACTCACTTAGCACTTGCATGACCTTCACATTTTATAGCCTGCATTACTTATGCTTCACCACAAAGACACAGAAAAATAATCAGTATTATAACATTTATAATCATGACATTACTTCATAAGGCATTGGATATCTAGTTGTATATGGCCACAGTTCTAGTATACCTAGTAGTTTTAGGGTTTGTCTTGAAAGGTAAGCATATAGGTATTAGATTCAAGCGATAAAATAGTACCAATTTTTTAGTCCACCTGTGTCTTTCTGGCAGAACTGCCATGGCCAAATGTAAATTAACAATAGTATTTGCATTTCACCACACAACTTGCCTGACTGCACTTTTATTACAATCCTTGGTTTCCCCCTTCACAACCCACCGAACTGAGAGCTCAAATCTGAGTTCACAGTGTCAATGAATCCCATACTGGTATATTAGGCTATATTTTAAAACTTGCATAAAAGAAAAGCATTTTGGCATGTGCCTTTATACCCAGACCTCAGAAGCTGAGCCAAGATGATCTCTGCGAGTTTGAGGTCAGTCTGGTCTACACAGTAAGATTTAGGACAGCCAGACATTTCAGGTAGAGAAAACCCAATTTGGTATTGAATTGCTATTCAATGTATAATACACATCTAAATTAATACCCTTTATATCAAAGTAAGTAACATATACTTAGTCAATTACTCTCATTTCTGGGATTTACCTTTTGCATAAATTCAGGACCAGTGCAAAGAGGTACCAAAATATGGAGGGAATCTCTTGCAGTAGGAAATTATAACACACAGGTGAAGTGTCCCTTCACATGGTTTAGCAAATTCTTCATTGTTGTTTGTTATAAAATTCATAGTTCAGTGCTAAACGATTCTAACTTTTAACTTATAGTAGTAGGACATGTATACACACCGTTAGTGCCCTCAGAGAGAGGAGGAGCCACTTGACTTATTGTTGGTTCATCATGGTCAGGGGTGTATGTCCTCCCCTTGGGGAAGCTGCTGGCTCCATGTTCTGGTTCATTTGGGGTGATGATATTAGATGTAGTAACCTGGTCACATGAGGTATTTCCTCCGGGTCCATGATAAAACGAGGTTTCATACCATAGTGCAACAATATCTAGCCCGAACAGTTTCGGAGAATTATCTATGAGGAATGTTACGAGAGAAATCTGGGACAAAAAAAAGGGCAAACAAAAAGGGTCTCTGTCATTTTGCATAGTTACAAATCACATTTTATTTAAGAATTTGGGAGGCTAAAAGTATGTACTTTAAAATACTGAGATAACGTTAGCTTTAATGAAGTATCGAGGCGGGCTTCTTCTTAGAAATTTAAAAGATGATTATGAGATCAGATATTCAAGTGTGGTCATCACAGTCCAATATCATATAAGAGGATGATTTCCAATTTTCACCCTGTGAGGCCCAGAATGTTATACATATTGTCCACTTGATTAACCTTGCTTGTCTTGGACACATTCATGGCTGTGCATATTTGTAAGGATGCTTAAAGAAAAGCACAGCTAAGGAGGGAACTTTCTACTCAAAGGTCCCATGGGCTAACTAAAAGGCAAGAGACAGGCAAACCCATCTATGTGGTAACATTCACATTTCCCTGATGGTTCAGTGCAAATGCCATGGTAACAGCTTGATCCTCAGGTTTATTATGCTGGGAATTAATAAAATAATGCCTATGGAAGAAACTGGATAGTTATGGATCTGCAGTGTTTGCTTCTTTGTAACCCTTTTTTTTTCCTTAGGATATTTGTTCCTATGCAATATGAGGAATACTTATTCTCAATTAGGCTGTCCTATAATATATTCCTTTCAGGTCCCAGGGCAGTTGGTCAATTAATAGTGAATCAGAAGCTCAAATACTGAGAATCAAAATAACCATTTGATACCAATACTGTAAAAATTCTGGTACTTTATTATAATATTTGAAAGGCAGGTCCCATAGAATACTTTACTCTATAATTCTCTAAACCAATGATAACCAGCATCAAGAGGTCAAGGCCATATTTAATTACAGAAATCAGGAGTCATAATAACCATACCTGATAAAAATGATCCAAAATTGCATTACCTTTGTTTTGTTGAGGAAACCATCATGAAAACAAGTAGCATTTTACAAATTCTACACTGATTACATCAGAATTCATTCTTGGTTGGTGAACCCAGTACCCAGGGTTTTTTTTTTTTTTTTCTTCATTTCACAGCATTTATTCTCACTGGATTCGTCTAAGGATATTCTAAGTCACAACTGACAAAAGACTGCATCATTGAGCTCAAATACCTATTTATATTTTACTTACTTAAAATGCACCAATGATTCTTCCTCTCCAAAAGAAAGCCATTCAAACATGTACTTATTTTACGAAATGAAGCAAAACCAAAGCCAAAATCATCATCATCAACAACAAAGTAACTCAGACTCTGAGGGTAATACTGTCTTTCTGTCACATTGTAAAGGCTTATCAAAGCTAGGCTTAAAGTAAAAGGCCAATTACCTTTTTGGAAATATCAGTAGCCAGTACTTTATTTCCATATCTAGGAAGGCATAAAAGAAATGGCGCTATTGCAGCAGAGAGACTGTATGCTGGCATGTGGTTTATCGAGGAATTTCTGGCTATTTTATTTAGAATTCTAAACATCTGTCTCAGGAATGCAGCATTCAGTGGCGGGAGTTCTTCTAAAAGCCTGAACAAAGAGACAGTTATGTTAAAAACAAGTTTACTCAATTTATAAATATAGAAAAGGGGAAAGTATTATCTTTTGAAATGACCTCCATAAATAAAAGGAAAGTAAGAATGTATATTCCAAATATTGCTTAAATGTTTTTCCAGAATCAGGGTAGGGGTGGGGCCAAAATGACAAATTTAAGTGTAGTACAAAACTGATAATCATAAGCATGGTCCACTGTGACTCCCTAAGTCACACCTCTGTTTGCAAATGTATTCCGTGTTTGTGAACAATTGAAACCTTTTGCTGGCAGCATTTTTACTGAATATTTTTGGGATATATATTCTCTAATGTGTATAAGCAAATATTACTTCTATTTGGTTGATGTTGTTCACACAATTCGCCAGCCATTACCTCTTTGCTGTTGATAGTTTTTCTTCATTGCTGACCATTTCGGGTATGGAAAGCCAGTGCTCATACAGCTGAGAGGTCAATAGACTGCCTTTAATCATTTGAAGAAACTCCTTATATAGAGAGAAGAAATATTTTGCAGAAAACAAATTATGGAGATTACTGAAAACTTATTCAACTCTAAAATTTCGGATAGTCCCAACTTTCTTTACAGCTCCCCGACATTCCCCAAGGTAGAATGTTGACTGATGTGTAGGGCCAGTAAGTTTTGTCCATAAAAACTGGAAAACTAAGAGCTGATGTTCAAATGTGCTTGGATTGCTGAAAAATCTCTTTTTAGATCGAAGTCCTCTAGTGGACAACTAAGCGAACTAGCATACCTAAGAGATCAATACCTCAGACCAAATACTATTTTTACATGACAGAAATATACAACGATGATAACTATAACAAAGAAACCCATATTATGTTAGTATCTAATTTCTGAGGTGCAGAAAATCATATCCACTATTAGAAGCATGGGAAGATATGAGGTCATGGCTCTTAGAGAAGGTCCTATCACAGTTTCTCTAAACAAGCATGATTCCATAGTCTGTTCCAAATATTTAAGATAATTTTTACAGATGATGTAGCTTGCAAAGATACTCTTGGCAATGCATGGAAACTATTATGGAAAACCACAGCTATTCAAGGTACAGAAAACAAAATATCCTGTGGCTTCAAGCCAAACTGCATACATAGTACACGCTAACTCCTAAACCCTGGGCTGCAAACATTGGTCAAAAGAGTCAGAAAGATTATATACCAGAAGATCAATAAATCTACTTTGACATTGGGAGTCCTAGAAATGTGGGAGAGGCTTCACATTTGATAGTTCAACAATGTAATATGCTTGTCAAAACAATTTCTGAACAAAAGTCATCAATGTTAGTAATTCTAAATGGGAATGAATAAATCTTGTAAAAACAAACTTCTAGATAAAGAACTACATGCACATACATATTACAAAGAGTGAGGAAATTTGTATTTCTCAAAGGGAAGCCCCTAATTTGTAAGCCAATCATAGTTACCTCAGAAATAGTTCATATACTACCAATGATAATGGACTTATTAGGTTGTTTGAACATATTTGTGGGCTCACTTTTATCTATATAATAATAACAGAAGATGAAAATGGGCCATGTATTTTAGCAGAAGTAGGAGTCTAAGGGGAAACAAACTTAGAGCAAGGGAAAGGAAGGAGTGAAATGATGTAATTGAATTTTAATTTAAATAACAAATAAAAAGTATCATTTTATGGTGGTGAAGGTATGGCAGACTGATTAAGAATACTTGTTTCACAGCCATGAGGCCCTGCATTTCTGTACCAATATTTTGTGAGATATAGACAAGCAGATTATGACATCCTACTTGATATGTGTAGCAAAGAGTTACATGTAGGAGTCACATTCTCTATACTGAGGAAGAGAAATCTGCTTCTCAGAAAAACAGTAGTGCAAGACAGAGAATGAAGAACTCTGGCAGTCAAATGCATCTGAATTGGCATGCCTACCAGGTGACATTCCTATGCAAGTATGAAGTGACCATCCACATGGCCACATGAGAAAATCAAAGGAAAGATACTTTAGTAACTTTACTGCTCATTCTGACTGGATATTTGTTTGAGTCCCTACTCCTTATGTGATGAATAGCAGAAGAACCTTTTAGCTTACCAGATTTCCCTCTTATGTATCTACTATCACTCAAGGGAATGCATGATGAAGGAAACTACTCATGTAGACTCAGAGGAATCCAGAGGCTATGTGATGCAAGGACGATCCCTACCTTTAGAATCCAGCTTGCCAGGTGCACCGAGTGTTTTCTTATATTCACCTTTTGCCCAGAGTCGAGTTTTTCTTTCACTCCTTTGCACAATACATCACTAGGAGCTATACTAAATATACCTACTGCTGTAGGGCCCTTTTCCCTTAAGAGGGACAGGATGTCCTGAGAGAAAGAAAGGGAAATACCAGTCACTCTTTATGCAGTGCCCAGCACTATTGGCTCAGGAGAAGCAGACCAATGGCGTGCACAGGTGCAGTGAAAGGGCTGGCATGGGCAAGAAGGACTGCAAACTGGTTTGGACTCTCAATCTTTACTTGTACAAATCCCACCCTACTGTTAACTCTGAAAGATCAGGCAACACTGGTCTTTTTATCAGATTTTTCCTTAGGAAAGCCAAAAGTGAATCATGTGAGTCCTACCAGAATTTCGGAAGGCCATTTTCCATCCTTACAGATCCAATTCAACTCTCTACCAAAGAGTTTTCCCTTCTTCTTAACTTTTGGGACAGTGTACCCTTGGTCCTCATGGGGCACATAGGCCCTGGGGAAGCATCGTGTCCTATAAGTTCTTTCCTTCTTCTTCAGTATTTCCTTTGAGTCTAAGGAGGAGATAAGATCATTACCTGGAATCCTGTAATATGGCCTTTTAAAAAACCAAATTTCAATTGCATAATGTCCCTGTTGTCATGGATTAGGCGTCCTGTAGCATCTTTATATTCTTCTTCCCTATACTCTACATTGTTATTAATCTGTGAGATGTATCTAAGACATGATCCCATGGGAATTCTCACAAGATTATGTTGCACTGCATCATAAGATAAATGATATGCAATTGAGCAAGTTCCCTGAACTATGTACAGGCAGTTGTATCACTAAGTCATATCCATTTTCATAGCTACCCTCATTTTTATTCACAGCAATCAGTTTTATATTTTCTTCAAATGTCATAGTGAAGCGCTTCCAATTCTTAGATTTCTTGATGAGCTTTTAGAAGGACCATTGTTACATTTCTATCATCAGCAATATTCCTCCTTCATGGGAATGCATACATGACTGCCTGTTTTGTCAAACTCGGGACCCTGGTTCCTGTAGTGTAAGTTCAAAGCTGAGATCAAAGTTTACTTTTCTCTTCAAAGACATCTTTTCAAAAACTAGACCATAATGAACACTTATATGGTACTTAAAACAAAAGTATTAAAAGTAAATAAAAGAGTCATATAACAAAATATAAATTAAACGGTCTTTCTCAATATAGAAAGTTTTGACTGTTTGTCCAAAACAAAATAATAAGACTGGAAAAACACAAGTAATATGATACAGTCTGAATAGGATATATCAATTTTAGTGTAAGTATGCATCTGTATAGACATGTATTTAGGCACACATATGTATACACATACATACACACAATGACTTTTTTTAGAAAAGCAAGAATTTAAATCAATGAAGGGGATACTTAGGAGTAATGTGGAAAATAATAAAATAATAAAACAAGAAAATATTTTTGGAAAAAAATGTCCTTAAGACAATTTCAAAAGCCCCAGAACTTAAGTATTAAGTCTATTTGAAATCCAACTGCAGGTGTAGAAGACACACAAAAATATGCTTTTAGTGTAATTGAAAATGAGATTAGAGTCTGAGCTTGGACACCAAGGTTACTTCTACTTTAGTCTGACACAGATTATGTCCAGTTCCATACATATATCCTTTCTGTGCCTCTTACAATAATTTAAATGCAGTTCTTAGGTCATTCTCTGCTTTAATCATGAAACAACATGAAATTGTATTCTAATGAGATGAAAGCTCTGTGCCCACACACTTGTATACATATAGCATCTTGGAATTCCAGCTTATGGTGACTATCTGTCTGGAACAAATGGGATATTCTCCCAAAAATATCAAGTTTAGACTTGATGTCAGAATATAAAGATCTCCGGCTAGACCTGGGGCGTATTGTATTGGGTTTGTTTTCTGCAGTGCCCTTCCCGTAAGCAACAATGTCAACATGCATTGATATTTTATGCAAAATTGAAATGGCAACTAGGAGGGCACTTGAAGGAAGGTAGACGACTTACTCTGCTGCTGGCTTATAGCTGAGTATCGGGGCTTTAAAATGAATTGCCCCTCCAAGTTTAGGTCTTGCCTAAGCAATCCAGGCAAGAGAGGAAAAGCTGTAGAATTTTTTGAATTTACTCTACTGTAGGTGTGTTGAAGGTGGGTCATTATGACCTCCTGTAGATACTCATAACCTATAAAAAGAAAAGAATATAAATTGAAACTAATCATAATGAGTGTGAGCTTCCAATGGGTTTTGGCAAGCACTACTCTATTTTCTGTCTCAACTTTCTTCTGGACAATGTAGACTGTCCCTAAGCATTAGGAGAATCACATGAATATTATGATAAAGTAAGGATGTGTAAGCTGAGAACTCTAAAATCAAGGAGAAAATTTTCAATTTATCACTTTATTTAGATCCACATGAGCACATTTGTTGTTTCTACTTTGACAGTATTAAGACCTGCCTGTTTTAGGTGTATGGCCTGTAGGTTGAAATACACATTCAAAGTGATAGTGAGACACAAACAAGAGAAATACCCGTGATATGGGTACTTTTCCTTTATAGACGACATGAGCATTTTCTCAACTTTTTGGTCAGTAACGGTCACCAAGTCGGCGGGAGAACTTTTAATCATGACGTTCATCTCAGTTTTCAGAGCTTCACGAATCATCTAAAAAAGAGCAAGTAAAAAAGATGGAAATAATTTAAAACCAAACAAGAAAGAAAAGACAAAAATAACTTCAAGCATTCAACCACTCTTAACATGTTCTGAAATGTTTTCTTTCAAACATGTCTATGAAACAAGACACTTTAGAGAAATATTATGTAATTTCGTATCTTATTTTAGATTCACGACTGTTGCTGCAAAGGTTAACATCACAAAGTGAAAAATTCAGCTGGAAATGCCACTCCCATGATGCCTAACATTAACCCAGGCCTCGGCTCCACCCCCATGCCCATGATGCTTCACATTAACCCAGGCCTCGGCTCCACCCCCAGCCACGCCTCCCACAAAATCAATCAACTTTCACTGTATTTACAGTTTAGTGAAACTGCACGTGTAGACACCACTCAAAACATGCTTTGCTGAACAAGACCGCGCTGTAACATCGACACCCCACACACTCTGGCGTACATACTGTAGTGCATACCTCTCCAGCTTGTCTTGCGAGGACTACTGCATAATCCATGCACTCCTGCCAAGGGTCTCCCATTATCTAAACATAGTCAACACAGGTCAGCACAAACAGTTACAAACTGTGCAGGCACTCACTTACACAAGCATCTCAATTAGCAACACTTTGATTTACCCCTTCCCTGGTTTATAGTTCAATTTTCCTCCACAAATAGTCCCAGTAAACATCATTTTGAAATATTACATAGTTCAGCTCGTAGTAAAAACGTTTTGTTATTGGTGCTGTTTTGAGTCAATGTCTCACAGTCCAGGCTAGTCTTAAAGCGAAGGATGACCCTGAACTCCGGATCCTCTGCCTGTGTTTTGCAAGTACTGTGATCACAGGCATGAGATATTATACCCACCTTAACAGAGGTATTATCAATGCAAACGAGGTTCTATCAAGTAGTCTCCCAAGGGTCCACATTTTGGGTTGTAGCTGTACCATATCATATTGTGGGGGTGCTGGGGAACAGATGAGGTCAACACAGACGCTAAGGGTTATTATGTGTAGGAGTGGGTGGGGAATACGACAAAGAACACAGGGAAGGCTGAAATAGAAGCACTTTTAAAGACAAAGGAACAAAGGCTGTCTGTGTTACCTCAACTCTAGGGAGTTGAGTGCTTCACAGATGGAATTTAAAAAAAAAAAAGGTAAAGGTGAATAATTCAAGGTTCACAGATCAGAAATACTTTGCCCCATATTATATGGGCAGATTTTACAGAACGTATGCTCAATTCTGATTAGAAAGTTCCCTGCTTACAACATTCTGAGAGAAGGAAACTCTAGGTCTAAAAATACTATGATAAAAGCAAAGGTACCAGTTACCTCCTGGACCTCAGGGGGGTGGGGCACGACCGTGTGACTTGCCAACTTTCTGCTGGCCTCTAGAGACTCACCACAGGCTTGACCACAGGCTAACATGGGTTCCTGGCCCACAGAAGCATGGACGCTGTCATACCCAGAAAAGGTGGCAGTCTTTATAGAGCCACACTCTGCCTGCTTCCCACGACAAGTTACACACTTGTGCTTCCTCTTTTGTACTTATTTTTTTTTTACTACAAAGTTTCCTCTTTAAGAGCATCTGAAGTCTCTACCCTCTAGCACAGGGAGAAGCAAAGGGGACACTGAGCAGAAGCTGCTTGCTGCTGCTTCATTATCCGCTTTATTGATGTAAGGTTGCCTTGGAGCTCTTGACCATCCTGGCTTAGCCTTTAGAACGTCGGCTGGTATTCCCGACAGAGGCCAGCACACCTACGTGCCTTTTCCTGTGACTCAAGCATCCAAGTCAGCGTATAAAAGGCCGCCTTTTGAGTTACAGAATAAACTCCTCACAGCTCTTCAAGAATGGCTTCCAAACTTGGTCATTCTTGTTCTTAATGCTCTCCTCTGATCGGTCACAACTGGACATTCTTGGGCTTGCTCACCATAAACCTCACCATAAACCGTTCAAGCCACTCACACTTAACCTTGTGACAACACAAACAGAACACCTCCCGATTCTCCATGACCATTTCAAAAGCCATCCATCCCATCGTCAACCCAACAGATACCAACCAATAGACACTTGCTGAAAAACTGCTGCTGCTATGCAGTATTTGGTCATTTGTATGCATGCTACATCTTCTCAACCAGTTCTAATATATTCCTTGAGGAAAGGAGGCTGATAAATGAAAATTTCTGAGGTGCCCTAAAATGTAGCTGTCCAGAAGAGGGAAGAGACAACGGAAGTCAATTAAGTAACAGTTCTCTGGGATGTGTTCTTTTTTTTGGGGGGGGGGTGCAAGAATGGAGAATTAAAAAACATGTGTCTGGAGATCCAATTGCAGCGTTAACTCTTGATCTCAGAGGCACTTTTTTAGCCTTGTTGCTGGTAGTTTACAAAATGTGCCCCAAGTCTTGGTCCTTTTCCTAGCTGGTAAATGGCTCAATAAACCCTTTGATTTCAGAGACCTTTGCTTCAAGACTTGTTTTCCCGGGGGTTATATTCTACATTCCTCACTTTGGGAACAAAGTCATACAGACTTAAAACTTTCTATCCTGTACAGCCGAGCTACCCGCGTCACTTGTCCCTGCTCCTCATGCAGGGCATCCCCAACCCTGTGAATTCGTGGGCCTGGAATTCGCCGTGTAGAGCCCCGCGGACTGGGGCAGAGCCGGGCTCATTCTGCGACTCACAACCTCGGAGACCGAGGACCTCCGGGCGAAGCAGCTCGGCTGTTTGCAGAGCACTGCGGCGAGCACGGCCTGGAGGAGGGCCCGGCCGCCGCCCCGGCCCAGCATGGGGAGAGCTCGTCCGCAGCCCGCCGGGAGCCCACGCCTCGGCCACCGAATAACGCTGCGCAGAAAGCAGGGACAGAACCGACTCACCTCGCCCGAGCGCACCGCAATCGGTGCTCAACCGCCAGCATCCTAGGACTCGGTTCCTAGGCTCTTCCGGAGGTAACTGGGGATTGCTCCGACAGGAAGTCCCGCCCCACTGAAGCCTGAACTGCGCATGCGCGGAGTCCGGCGTGGAGTGCGCATGCGCGGAGTAGGGCGGCAAGCGCGCATGCGCGGAGTATGGCAGTTAGCGCGCATGCGCGGAGTACGACGGCGAGTGCGCATGCGCGGAGTATGGTGGCGAGTGCGCATGCGTGGAGTACGGCTGCGAGAGCGCATGCGCGGAGTACGGCTGCGAGAGCGCATGCGCGGAGTACGGCGGCGAGTGCGCATGCGCGGAGTACGATGGGGAGTGCGCATGCGCAGAGTCAGAAACACCTTCCTGACTCCCATGGTTTTCACCCTCCAGCACACCTGCTCTTAGCCACTTCTTGCCATGTATACAGACAGGCTTTTTTTTCAAATAATAAAGAGCACACACAGAAGATACACAAACTAGACACTTCTCCGGCTGGGGCAAGACAGTCATAGTCAGGGATCCTGGAAGTTTGGGGGTTTCTGGCCAATGTACTATATGTTGTTCCCAGATTGAAAAACCTCAAAGAGACCATCAGAAACCACAATTCCAATGCAAGCACATGAGAATCATTCTCCAAGCCCGAGATTGGTCCACAAACCTTCTTGATGGAACAGGAATGAGAGTGACCCCTGCCCCCCAGCTCTACATGGAGGGGTTTTATAAAGGGAAAAAAACACAAGCGGGTTTCTAAGCCTTGGCATTACATGAGAGGGTAAAGGAATGTTGGTGTTCTTCCCAGAGCCCAAGGGTGGAGGCCATATCCCTCCATGGACAGCAGACAGTAGTTTTCTCCAAGGACAGCAGTTTAATACAGAGTTTGGAGAATACGATGGAATCTCACTAGCTGTGGTTTTTTTTTTTTTTTTTTTTTTTGGTTGTTTGGGTTTTGTTTTGTTTTTGCCTCTTCATTGGCTGTGCCCCTGTAAGAGCACATTAACTTAGAATGAAGTCTTAAGAATAAAATGGAGTTTATTCTGCCACCTCAGTCCCTTCACTCCCACTGTCCAATCTCTAAAACTACACTTATCATGGAAAAGTCAGTGCACCCACCCAGGCCCTAGTCCAAGCTTGCTGGGAAAGGACTACAGGTTCTTGCTGAGCAAGGAAATTACATTTAGGTTAGGAGCAGATCTGAGACCACTCCAAGCTCTGTCAAGTCCTAGCTGTGTGGCTCTAGGGGGAAAGAAATCACCCAAGCACAGCTGGCCCAAATCACACTTGGTAGGTCTAGTTCCAGGCCACTGCTTTCCACTGCCTTACCATTGACAGACATTGTTAGCTAATCAGAGCACCACAGCCTGCTGGTCTCAGATACACCAGTGGGGTCTTTTAATCATGTACACTACCATCCTGTAACTACAGCTCCCCCAAAAAACAATTTGCCATCCTGCTTCCTGAATTACAAACAAGGATATGAGAAGATAGAAGAGTAAACAAAATAAGCCAAGGACATAAATAAACAAAGAAGGTCATTTCTTGAGTGGGGAAATTTCAGTGACAACAACTACAAGTTGTTGTGACAGCAAGTAACTGGGACAGTGATATATACTTGGAAACCTGACATGAAACCTGTTCTCAGGAATGGGGAGGGAGGACATTATCTGGAATTCTGAAGGTGTGAAGTTAGCTGTGCTTGGAGACTGAAAGCAAGCCAATGAGCCTGAAGCTGAGTGTCTAGGAATGCAGACAGGACCCAGTGGTAAGGATGAAGGCAGAGCAACAGAGCAGACCCAACCTTGGGCTCAGATTCTAAGCATTATTCTAAGTTCAGTGGAGAACTTCAGGAGGATGGAAAACAAAATGCCAAGACTCTCATTAAGGCTTTTAAAAGACTCCCTCTGAGCTGGCTGAGAAGTCATATACCAATAATTGCACCACTTGGGAGGCAGAGGCAAGCTGATCTCTGAATTCAAGGACAGCCTGGTCTAGAGAGTGAGTCTAGGATAGACAGAACTACACAGAGAAGTCTTCCCTTGAAAAAACAAGGAGACAAACAGCTAGCATGGCTTCTAACCCAGCACTGTGCGAGACAAAGATGAGAAGACCACTGCAGCTTGCAGATGCCTGCTTAGCTCCAAGTTTAGGAAATGAGTAGACAGTCTAAGGGAATAAAGCAGAAAGTCATAAACCAGAGACCTCTTCTAGCCCGAGCACAGGTATATATAATCCTATATAATAGATACTACATACTCCAGGTACTGTATGCTACACGCACATCCCCACACCCACATATATGTGTGTGTGTGTGTGTGTGTGTATGTGTATATGTATATGTATATGTATACATATATATATTTATCCTGGAACTGAAGATGTGTTCCAGGCCCTTCTCCTGGGATACTAACTCTTCCATGTATGCATCTGAGGAATGAACATAAGCACAGTACTTCTCTGACAGCCCACAAGCCCAAACGCCATCCCTCAGTGGCAGGAAGGGAAAGGAATTAGTAAAGGCCAAGGTCAGCGAACCTCTTCCCATTATGAAAACACTGCTCAGCCAGTCATAATATCAGTGTGTTTGAGTACTTGGTGGTGTTGAGTACTTATGGCAAAAATTCCAGTTTAGCGTCTTCTACTTCAAAGAAATAAAAAATAAGTGAATGTTGTGAGAAGCAGCTCTGCCAAGGAGATCCTGGCTACAGTGGTGAGGATCCTAGGGCTAGAGAGATGCCACAGCAGTCAGGAGCACCCGGGGCTCTTCCTATGGACCTAATTCACATCCCAGCAGCAGTGTCCGGTGGCTCCCAGGTCCCTATAATTACAGCTTCAGGAAACCCAATGCCATTTTCTGACCTCCAAGGACACCTACGAACACATGGCACACAGACAGACAGAGAGACAAACAGACAGACAACAGGAGCGCATAGGCTTTGTCAGACACATACACACACAAACACACACACACACACACACACACACACACACACACAGAGTCTTGTTTGGTTTTGCAACAGGGTCTCAGAGGACCTATGTACCGAAAGCCCATCCCAACAAACAAACTAAAATCTCCAGGTGAACATGAAGAGAAATGCAAAGAGAAACTAACACAAAAGTCAGGATAACAGTTTCCTTCAAGAATGGAGAAAAAGAAATGACATAGAGACCTTTAATGTTGCTTCCATCTTCCTATGGTAGAGGTGCCAGCATTCTTCCTGTTTGGCACATGTTCTTAACACCTATCCTCGGCCACTGAGATGGCTTCGCAGATAAAAGGATCATTTCCCAACCTGACAACCTGGGACCACATATTAGAAAGAAAGAACTGACTCCAGAAGTTGATCTCTGACCTCCATACACATGCCATGGCATATGCACAAGCACGTGTGTAAATACACATGCATACACACACACACACACACACACACACATACAATAAACGTATGAACGTGTTTTTGAAGGTGTGTGGACTTTAAATTCCCTTCTTCCATACCAACCGGACTTTTGCAGAGCACATCACATCTCAGCTAAAAACAATTTCCAGACTCTTCTACAAGCAGTATGCCCACGTGATTAGGCTCTGCCAAGTGTGTGAACACTTGTGTCCTCCCTACGTTTATGAAATGGAATCATAGGTGTAAGTCACAGATTGTGAGGATTTTAGAGCTGCCACACTGTCCTGCACAGCCAGAGACTGAACCACTACAGCCCAACAAAGAGAATTAAGAAATCGACACAAGGTGTTGGGTAGTGGTAGGATTCTTCTTTAATCCCAGCACTTGGGAGGCAGAAGCAGGAGGATCTTTTGAGTCAAGCCCAGCCTGGTCTACAGAGCATGCTCCAGGACGGCTGGAGCTGCACAGAGAAACCCTGCCTCAAAACAAACAAACAAACAACAGAACTCAATACACGGGACTGGGGCAGAAGACCTACCTACTCAACAAACTGGAGGAACTCCATGGAAACTGGATAAAAAATTTCTACTTGGCCCCGCTGATTGAGAGGCTGAGTCAGAGAGATTCAGGGTTCAAGGCCTGCCCAAGGAACTTAGTGAGACCATATGTCAATGGACTCAAAGCTGGTGTTGTAGCTCAGATAGGGAGAAAAGTTATTGAGAATACATGTGCCCCTGGGTTTTATTCTAGCACTACAATTAAGTAAAAATTTTCTATTTTACTATATCAATTTTCAAGACAATATGAAACAGGATCATTTTCTAAGTGTGGACAGATAGGCTATGTGGGACTTCAAACTGCTTTTCAGATCACAGAAGCAAAAATTACTTTTAGGGGTTTTAGGAAATGGAAGATTTGAACAAAAGAGCTTTAGGAGCTAGGAAAGCTTACTCTGAGACCCACTGTACTGCCTGGCCCCACAATGAACCAAACAATGCACAGCATGTATCTGCTAATAAAGGATTTTAATGTTCTTAACCACAAACAAAAGAAACTCCTGATGCAATAGTGATGTTCATAAATTTGATTGAAACTCCACATAGTTTATACATAAAGCAAAGCACTACAATGTGCCTCATAAATTCAGTTACCCACCAGTCAAAACCATGCAAACCAAGTCAATAAAGGCTATTTCTAATCAATAATCAACATTAGACATCATGGGGAAATCCAAGAGACATTCCTGGAGATGGAGAAAACAATGTAACAATGGCCACAATATGTTTTTCATTTTGCAGAGGAGGGAGGATCTAAGCCGCTTTCCCAGGAGCTGCTATAAAGGTCCAGGACTCACTGAAGAATGACACTCCATACTCCAATAGCATGCAGACCCAAAGAGTGTTTTATTCTGCACAAGTCCAGTAAGCTGTGGCCTCCCCACTATCAAGATAGACAACCAAATGGGCTTGCTGTCTTGATTTATGGGATTAAGCAGTAGGTGGCATCTATCTTACTAGGGACATTCCATTACCAGGGCATGGGGGCTGGAATCTGTTACAGGGGAGGTCTGGAAACTTGATGACTCATTGTCCTTGCTTTAGGCTAGGTGGCTGGGCACTTTCTAGTTTTTGACTAACTGCCTGAAGCCAGGGGTTTAACTGACTTGCCTTGTTCTTGGAAACAGAGATTTAGGCCTAATCTCCTTGACTGTTAATTTGAAGCCTGCTATGGAGTCACCCTGTCTCTTCCCTCTCAGTGCTAAATGGTCAAGCAGGGGTATGACTTGATGGGCTGAACCTGTGGCCCAATGCTCTGCTGTCCAAAGTACAGAGTGAATGGTAATAATTCCACTTAGCCAGAAGCAGCTATCTGTATTAAATCAATACCTGTACAGCCAGAGGCCATTGCCCCTAGTGTCCAGGAAACTTTGGGAAGATCTTGTGAGCTATCAGATTGGGGGAGAGGGCACATGTGTATAGGCAGAAAGTAATTAGATGCTGTCCACTGACATGCTGGAGAGCTGTTTGTTTCAAAACGTTAATAGAGGTTGGAGGTGCAAAAGAACTTCTTTTCCTTCATTCACAAGACAGAGTAGTAGTAATACTGTCCTACACTAGAGGCAGAGCACTATGCAGATACAAAAATATTAGATAACATGCCACAGAAACATGATCAGGGCCCCCTTTTAATTTCCTGACATGAGCTGGCCACTAATCAAATTACCCAGAATCCCTGGAGGTGCTTTCTACTTTTCCATTGTGCATGAAGAGAGCAAAAAAGCCCATTGCATGCCCATCAGCCCAGCTCTCACTGAAATTAAATATCTTCCAGAAAAGTCTTGGGAAGAAGCAGGCAGGGCTGAACAAGGAGGAAACAGCAGGAGTGGCTGGAGGGAGGGTTAGTTGGGAGAAGAGAAGGTGGAGCTAGCAGGGACTTCCTGGCCAGGGGCAAGTATGCAAATCCTGAAGCTGAACTGAAGACTTGGAGGTGGGAGTGCCTGACAGCTGAGGCAAGTGGATTGATCTTCATAGTTCTTCTGGTCTGGACACTAAATCAGCCCACACCTGAGATGCCAGGGGACCATGTCATTTCATCCTGATTCCATAACTTAGGTAATACCACCCCCATAGAGTCCCCATAACAGGGACAAAGGTGATAAATGGGCCTTGTCAACCTCACTGGACGCATTAGGCACCTGAAGAAAACACAAGTGGAACCTTAGTGAATTGGCAGCAGGGGGTGGGGCTGATTTACCAAGGCAATGTGAAGAAAGGAGGTCCAGTGGACATAAGTACTGGAGCCACAAAGAGAATACCAGTCACCAGCTCTGAACCCAAAACAGGGACAACTTTCCCTGAACATATGAATTTCCATACAAGGGATCTGCAGAAAGACTGTGGGACAGCACCTTCACTCACTGACTGCTCCGGACATCCCTGTACAGACAGGGCAAAGGCAAAGGAAGACAGGTAGGAAACAGGATCCACCTCCAACTACCTGAGCTATCGGACAGGCTCTGATCCCGAAGCAGAGGACACCACACATCAGACACCATCCTTAGTAATTCCTGGAGCCCCTGAATCATGGACCAGCCACAAGGCATCTTGAGATGCTCGGTGGGTAGAAGAAGGAAAATTTGATTCTGGAGTATAGTTGGTGAGGAGGAGGAGGGCAGTGTTTCTTTTTCATGGTTCCCTGTAAGATCGGGAAGCTCTGGTGCCCAGCTGACTGAGAGACCCTGACTGAGGAAGCACAAAAAAAACAGCAAAAAAAAAAAAAAAAAAAAAAAAAAAAAGCCATTTGTTTCCAGAATCAAGTCAGAGGCTGAGGAAGACAGAGTGGGGCAGGAACCCAGGCTGGCCCCAGGGACGAGACCTTGCACATGTGAGCCAGGGGGGACGCCTAAAGGAAAGCAGGAGCCAGGACAACTGCCAAAACCTCTTCCTGGCAGAGACCCAGCCTCCTGCAGGGTTGTCAAGGCTGCTCACAGTGGAGTTTCTGATGCCAGATACCACAGAGCTCTATGGGGACTCACACAAAGCCAAGGGCTCAGCTTCAACTGCACCCTGGAGGCTTCCTGTCAGGTTCCTCTTTCAGATGCAGGCCTGCCAGCACTAGAAGTGTGGAGATGTGCCCTGCTGATTGTTTCTTCCTCCCTCAGGTAAAGCTCCCTAATGGCTGAGTCAGACTAAGTACATCAGCCCAGGAGACATCTGGCTGCCATTGGGGAAAGCCACTGGTGGACGGGCGGTGACTCTGTGGATCACCTGAAAATCCTCCCTCTTGGCCAGTGTGCACACTCGCAGCACCCCAACCCATCACTGGACACCTGCATTATCCATGGGTTTCTGTTCAGGAGCGAGTCCAGGGACCTCCCTACACTGCCTATCAGTGTGCTTGGTCAGGCCTCTCCATTAGTGATGAGATGACAAAAGACTTTTCTGGGGACCACTAGAAAGTATCCTCCTTTCCCAGCTCTGGGTAACTCCTAAAGAGAGTCCTGAGCATTCCTACTGTCCAGAGACTGAATAGTGATTCTTCTAGTCCTCGTCGCTGTCAGGGAGGGAGCAGAAGGCATGGAACAGGAGGGTGCAGACCTGTGCCTGATCATCTCAAGCTAGAGGATGGCTGAACATGCACAACCACCTCTCCAGTCCCTGCAGAGCCCCATTTATCTCCTTAAAGGAGAGAGGCTGCTTTCACCCGACTCCCTTAGATGTGAGAAAGCAGGCAGAGATTGAGGCATATTCCAGCTAAAGCAGTATCTGCTCAATGGGCTCCCGCCTGAAGTGGTGTCTTCCTCAGCTTCCAGAACAAGATGGCAGTTCCATTTCTAGGGCTTAGGAGGAAGGAGTCTCTTCAAATCCTATAAACCTGCAGGTTCCCAGCACCAAGGAACAGGTATAAGGAGAACAACCAGGCCTGCCTCCCTGGGCCTCAGCATCTGAGAACACCTGGAGACATGGCAGAGGAAATATCCTGGTATAGGAGGCAGGGGATCAAGTCAAACCTCTGATTATTTCACGCCTGATACAGCTGATGGCCTGGCAAGGGCCCATGTACCTATGGAGGGAGGCTACCCTTGTATGCAGGACAGAGGCCTTGATCTGGTCTTGATACTGTGGGTCTGAGGCCAGAGGACCTGTGGAGGAATCCAGACCATCGGAGGAAGTCCTTAGTCCGTCATCTGGAAATGCAGTGAGGGCTGTTCCACTTCTCCAACACATCGGGTTTAGATAAGAGAAGACAGCCCATGATTTTAAAGCTTTTTTATAGAAAGATAGGGGGAAAGAAAAGAGATAGAAAATTTAAGAGAGAAAGAAGAGATAGAGGGGAGAGAGCTGGCCATGACCACATGGAAAGAGGGGGAAAGACTGTGGAGAGAGGGGGGACAGCAGAGCAAGAGACAAGGGAGAGCCTGGGCAAGAGAAAGGGGAAAGAGAGCTAGGAGGGGCCAAGCATCCCCTTTTATAGTGGGCTGGGCTACCTGGCTGTTGCCAGGTAACTGTGAGACAGGGAAACCTGGCTGTAACCAGGTAACTGTGGAGGTAGAGTCCAGCCAGAACACTAGGGTCCTGGGGCACAGCCCTTTGTGACTGACCATAGGGTTATGTCCAAACTACAACCAAGAACAAAACTGTCATAGAGTGAAACATGGTCTTACATTCAGCAGGAAAACAGAGACCATTTCAAAGAGAAGAAGGCTGTTATCTCCAAAGAGACCCCAGTACTGCAGCCAGCATATCACCAAGGGAGTTAAGAAATGGCAAAGGAGGAATCTGTGGTGAATAGTTTTATTTCAACCTGATACAAGCTATGAAGTCATTGGAGAGGAGGGATCCTAAATTAAAGAAAATTCCTGCATAAGATGAGGCTGCAGGCAAGTCTGTAGGACATTTTCCTCATTACTGATTGATGTGGAAGGGCACATCCCATGTGGGTAGCACCATCCCTGGGCTGGTGGTCCTGGGTTCTATAAGAAAGCAGAATGAGCATGCCATGAGGAGGAAGCCAGTAAGCAGAACCTCTCTGGGGCCTGAGCATCAGTCCTGCCTACAGGAGCCTGCCCTGTTTGAGTTCCTTCCCTGACTTTCTTCAATGCTGGACTACACTGTGAAAGTATAAGCCAAATAAACTCTTTCCTCTTCAAATTGCTTTGTTCATGGTGTTTCATTGCAGCAACTTTAACCCTATCTTGGAGAGCTTCTTAAAGCCCCATGCACCGCAGAACCTAGAGACAACTGGGATCTGTCCTGAGACCTTCTACATAGGTGCAGATGCTAAACTGAGCCTGGGTAGGAAAGGGAAGGTTCTGGAATTTCACCTAACACTAAAGGCCTGCACAAGTTGTCTCACAGGCAAAACAGCTCAGAGGTAAACACTTCTCCAGGGCATAAGAGGGGGGCAGAGAATGTCCCCAGGCTATTGAAGATTGAGCTAGATCTGGGAGACTAGCAACCCTACCTTGCCCTTCCCATGGAAGACTGCACCATCAGGAAGTCCCTTTCTTTTTGCCTGCCCTGTTCCTCATCCCCATAAACTTTTCTTGTTTCTCTTCCATACTAAGAAGGATCAAGGCTCAGAAGCTGATCTGTAAGAATTTACATTGAGGGAGACACACATGTACACATGCATTGATGTGGGTATACACAACGTGCACGCACACACACACACACACACACAAACACACACAGTTCCCAAAGTGGTACTGAACAAGATTCAAACCATGCAGATCCACAGAGAGAGAGATGAAAGCAGGGCCTAACAGCAGCCTTCCAAACAATGAGGCCCAGGTCACCTCACAGTTCCTTGGAACCACTTTTAAAGTAAAAAGGAGGCTAATATCCACTTATTAGTGAGTGCATACCATGATTCATCTTTTGAGTCTGGGTTACCTCACTTAGTACAATGTTCTCTAGCTCCATCCATTTGCCTAAGAATTTCATGAATTCATTGTTTCTAATGGCTGAATAGTACTCCATTGTGTAGGACAGGGGAAGAGAAGGGGGCTTACGGAACTTTCGGGAGGCTAGAAAAGGGGAAACCATTTGAAATGTAAATAAAAAATTACATCGAATAAAAAAAAAGGAGGCACAGGATGGTAATTTCACTATGCTTTAGTTATTTAGTGTGTATGTGTGTGTGTGTGTGTGTGTGTGTGTGTCACACATATATTAGCTGGAGTGAGGGAAGTAGGAGTCACAGTATACATGGAGAAAAGAATACAACATTTGAGGAGACATTCTCCATCCACATGAGGTTCATGAGAACTGTACATAGGTCTTTAGGCTTGCCAACACACTGCCTTTATGCACTGAGTCATATCAGTGGCTTTGAAATATTAGCACCTGCGAGGTGGAGGCAGGAACATCAGTGGTTCACATCGTTCTTGCCTACAAATCAAGTTCAAGGCCAGCCTGAACTAATGAGACCCTGTCTTAAAAACAAAATGAGGATGTAGTTCAGTTGATGAATTACTTGTTTAATGTCATGAAGTCCTGGGTTACACCTTATAAACCAGGCCTGGTGGTGATCCGAGCATGTGGAAGTAGAGGCAGGGTGTTAGAAATCCAAGGTCACCATTAGCTACAGAACAGGAATGAGAGGGCAGCCGAGGTCATAGAAACATAGCCTGCCTCAAAAAAGAACTACATATGCTGTCCCATACAGAACTACTGCCTATATACGGCCCCCATTCAATTAGTCCCAGCACTTGGGAGGTTTAAGCAGGATGCTCAGCTGTTTAAAGGCAGCCACAGCTACAAGTCTCAAACTATCATAACAGCAAACCACTTCAGCACAGCATCCTGCAATCCTGGCTGCCTTGCTTACACAGGGACAGTATCTACCTTGGCTTCCCTCTCTATTTAATACCTATTTAATGAACATGGGGTTTGTACCTATTACATACCTGGTACTAGAAGAGGAACAATAGAAAGGCACCAGGTCCTCATCCCTTCCTAAAGGGACAGAGATAACCTGGGGACATTTTCCTGCTCTGTGTCTACCCACTCACAGTAATAATAGCCAGTCCTTAATGTGCACCTACTATGTGCATCTCTCTTAACCCTTACCATAGCTCTGAGTTGGCCTGTCAGTGCCCAATTCACAGACCAAGAAATGGAGACTCAGGAAGCCAAAATGAATTCCCTCAGGTAAAATGAATTCCCTCAGGTAAAAGCCCCTAGGCCCCACCCCTGTACCTCACAAGGAGCTTGAAGAAATCAGGAAGTACTTCACCAACAAAGGCAAGTTCCTATTGTTAACCCATAGCTGAGATGACCTGGTGGCTGTGAAGGGCATAAAGTTTCCCAGGGCATCCTGTACTACAGCTTCCTGGTGTAGGTTATGGAAACACTGTCAGGTCTCCTGGAGCAAAGAATGACATCTGGGTCACCAATGAAGGGCTCTGAAGCAGTGTCATGGGGGCCAAGTTACTTCACTGCAGCACCCCATAGTATAGAACCCTGTGCACAACAGGACTATTTCTCACATGTATTCTCATTCCTTTCCCTATATCACTAGCCTCGTGTAATCAATGATTTCCACGCCCCTGTGTGTGTGTGTGTGTGTTTCATGTGTTGCATTGGTGTGTTTGTAGATGTATGTATGCAGTATGTATGTGTGGGACCTGGGTGCTCAAAGTGCATGTTTGGAGATCAGAGGACAGCTTCTGGTTCCTTCCTTCCAACATGTGAATCCAGAGGCTCAAACACAGGTCATTAAGCTTAGCAACAAACATCTTTACCCACTGAGCCTTTGTGCTAGCCCTTATAATGTTACTTCTTAGAACTTACTCCTGTAACTTTATAGGAAAGCCAGTTGACATGTGGCAGTAATTTTAACCCACATAAACATGTTTTCTGTTTGGTTTTGGTTTTTCAGTAATTTTTAATTTTCTAGATTGAGTCTAATTGTGTAGCCTGGGCTGGCCTCAAACTCAGTTCTTGAATTACAAAATGTGAGTCTCTACACCTGGCTAAACATGGTCATATCAACAATAAACGAGAGGCTCAGGTGATGAATCTGTTCCACATGTGTAGGCTTTGAGACTCTGTAGCCTGTCCCCTATCCCACCCCACCATGCCCACAGCATCCACAGCTTGAGTGCCTCCCACTCCCTAGCACTGTACATAATGACCAACTCCTGGAACTGGCAAACAGAGGCAGGTCCACCAAGTGCCCTCTGCCCCAGGCCTATAGCCACCAATCCAGATCCCACTGCGAAGGGAGTGCTTCTCTGTGCTGATCACCCCATGTCCTCTCTATTTCCTCATGCAGGCCAGTTCCTCTTCAAAGTCCAAACACATGACACACATAGGTTCCCAAGGCACACTAACCACAAAATAACCAGGCATTTGGTGATGCTACTGCAGCCCTGTCCAAAGTAAATTAAGTCTTTAATTTAACTAACTTCTGCCCCCTTAGAGATGAGAGCCAGGGATAGTGTGGTGCATGTCTGTAATCCTGACACTCAGAAGCCTGAGGCAAGAAAACAAAGTTCTGGATGGGGTAAGTTCCACAGTGAGTCCAGGGTTTTTTTTTTTTTACAAATCAGGAGAGTGTAATCCCAGCAGAAGCAGCCTGGGAACTGAACCCCCATTCTGGCCTGCTCAAGGGGCTAGGGCAGTGCTGGCCTCTGAGCTTTGCTCTCAGTTGAACTGTAGACAATGACCCCTTGAGTGAGGGCGGGGCCATAGGTTAGTGCTCAGAATGGGGTTGGGGGTGGGGTCAAGTACAGGTGTGGTTTTGTTCCTCTGACCTCCTAAGGCAAGATGACAGAATAAGAGTGCTTCCTGGTGTCAGAGTGCTAACCACTCTTGACCTTTCAGGATATGCATATGTGCACACACACACACACACACACACACACACACACACACATACACACACACACACACACAAACACACTGCAGCCTGTGTGTGATCCTAATTCTACTTATTTTTTTTCTTTCAATTTTTTTTTTTTGAAAATGGCCACAGGCTGCCACCTAGTTGGTGGACTCATCTTGTAATTTCTCTAATTACCTCCTTGATAAAGTGATGAGAATAATCCATCATTGTACCCATGGTCTCAAAGGGTGCCCGGGAGAGCTCAAGATGGGGAGAGGTCATTGGTGACAAACACACACACACACACACACACACACACACACACACACTCAACTCAGTTGTGACCAAGTTAGTGACCCTCATAGGACAGGAACATTAGCCAATAGCTAGCACATACCTAGGAGTTTGACCACTGTAGACAGAGTCAGACTCCACTTCTAGAAAGCATCACCTAACTTGATGGTGTCTTGTTACCTCATCTATAAAATGGGTGTTGTTTCCATCTCAAAGTTAGATGAACTCAGCAGACAAGGACTGAAAGAAGCACAGATCGTGGTATCGAGGCAGGCAAGGCTGGTGAACAAATTCTTACCTCCAGGTAGATATTCTGAGTAGATGCAGAGTACACTAGCCCATCTGTGTCACACAGAAGGCTGTCCTATCCACTCAAGGACACTACAGAGCACTATAATCCATACATGGCTAGAGCTCAGCTCCAGTTTGTGCCTGAGGGACAGGAAGGTACATCTGGAGCTGAGCTGGACTCTGTGTGACCCTGAGGCAGGGCAGTAGTCTATTTGATCCTAGGACACCCAGAGAAGAGAATCCCAAGGGAAGTCCCAGCAGCTGTGCCTGCAGCTGTCAGCAAGCCTACAGCTGCATCCAGGCTCAGGCATGGGACAGCTGCTAATCCCCAGCTGACCTCAGAGGCTGTGGAGAGCAGCTGCAGTGAAGGACCAAGCTCTCATCTATCTCAGTCCTGTAGGAGACAGAGACCTCCCTTTCTCTCTGTGTGGTGCACTGTCCTCAACCCTCTGCCCTTCCCTCCTCATCCACATCTAGATAATCTCAGTCCTGTGCAGACACCCCATCACACAACTACAGTGTCCTGCACTGGGACAGATGGTCTGTCCTGGACCTGCACACTGCCTTTCGCCTTCTCAGCTTTCTCCAGCTGAACCCACCCACACAATGTGTTCCTCTATTTTCCTTGTCATGTAAAAAAGAATGATTTTCCATCCTGCCACATGGGTATGAAACTGAGGAAGCTTCTAGAGTTTTACACAGTTTGTTCCAAAGCCTCTATTGGTTCAGCCACATTGCAATAGGAAAGTTCTTTGGGTTGTAATATAGGGGCCTCTGCTAGCTAATTCCTTTTCCAGTCAGCCACAATGAAAAACATCCACATACTTTCCTTCCCTGAAGTTAATTAAAGGTTGACACAAGAATGAGAGGGTTTTCGGGGAATGTGTCAGATAGATGTACCCCAGTTGGTAGAGGACTTGCCAAGTACATGAAGCTCTGTGGTCATTCATTCACCCTAACTGTAGCCCAGTATTCATGGTGGCACACACCCATGATACTGGTACTCAGCAGGAAAGAAAATTCCATGAGTTTTCAACTCAGAGTTGAAGTTCATCCTTGGCAATACACTGGCTTACCTGGGATCCATGAGACCCTTTCTCAAAAGGAAGGTGCATGGGGAGAGGTTGAGGAGCAGGACAAGGAGGAGAAAGGAAAAGTCTGGAAGCACAAATGGATTCTGAGCTATTGGGTCTGTGTGAAGATCCATGTGGTAAGAATGCTTGCCTCTGAGCCTGAAGAGGTGAGTTTCATCCTTGGAACCCATGGACGGAACCAACAGACTCCTGAAAGCTGTACTCTGACCTCCACACACATACACGAACAATAAATACAAATAAAAAATAAAGGGAGTAGCTTCAGAAAGGAAGGATCTAGAAAGAGGAAGACAGACTTCTCCAGAAGAACCTTAGAAGACCTCACACAGAGAAGATTCAACATAAATCAAGAGACACGTGGAGGCAAGAGCTAAAGACAGATTTGCTGGAAGTGTATGCGGAGGGAGTGTCTGGATGATTCAAACCAGCTCTGCAGCCTTATAGCCACCAAGAGTCCCTAAGCACATTTCTTCAATCTTAATAGCAATATTTTCCATGTAAATCTTCAAGTTTATCAGACAGTGTTTATAATTCCACTTTCAATCAACTTAGAATATTTTATGCCTAACATTATTATATCTATATAAATTTTTTCACGATAATCTTCAATTCTAACATGTTTTTCTACATTTTCTACAATTTTATCAGAAATATTTTTCATGTAAATCTTCAACTCTATCATAAAATGTTTCTATTTCATATTTGAATTAATTTAGCAATATTTTGCATGTCTACCATTTATTCTTTAATTTTCCATGAAAACTGTCAATTTTAACATGCTCTTCTATGTTTCTCTTCTATTTTATCAGAATTATTTTTCCATGTAAATATTTAATTTTATCATAAAGTGTTTTTACTTTCCTTTTCAATAAGAAAAAAGATTAACACAGAGAAAAAGTTCTACTCAAGAGGAAATTGATATCTCTACAGAACAGGAACCAGGGATGTCCTAGACGTGGGATGAAAGGCAAAGATAAATGCAGCAGGGGAGACCTGCAGCATAAATGGACTGTGGGACCATTCAGCCCCCTCCAGAAGCCAAAGGAAAGGATTCCAGCCCACAACACAGAAGGCATGCAGGGGACTTGGTTCTGAAGAAACACCATGTGTATCAACTAAGATAAGCAAATGAACACCTTTCCATACTGGTCTGCGTTCCTGCCCCACCACACTAAGAACCCCCACACCAGTGGAAGTTCAACCCGAGAATTGTATCTCTACTGATTATCAGGTGGTTCAGGACATTACAAAGGCAAAATTAAGTTTTCTTACAGCTCCATGTGTGATCTGTAATTATCTCAACACAAAAAGTGGCATAAGTGGGAAGGATATTGGAATGAGGGTTCACTGGGCCTTCTCACTCCTTCCTTCTATGGTGGAACACCAATAGCAAACAGACCCAAACTCAGGGTTCTCCTGCAAGTACACCCAGTTGTTCCGATGACAAAAATGGCTGTTGTGCCTTCAGAGTGACAATACAGATTATTGAGGGAAAAGATGGGAGTCAGGAGACCAAGGGGAAATCATTATAGTAAGTCAGGAACAGCATTTGACAGTGACTGGGTCAGTATAAAAGCAGCTGGGTGAGACAGGGATAGCACTGGCGGATGGGCTGGACCATACACACTTTAGGAAGGTAAAAAGTGAATTTTGTGCCCTTGCGGCCTGTCACAATAAGGCAACACTGGACCTTTATAAATTTAAAATTCACAATAGTAAAGTTAATCATAATTGTTTGTGCAAGAGGAGGTGGTATATAAGGGAGAAAGAGATTGAACAGATTGAACATTTTCACGAGGAGTCCAGAATCCTTTTGGGGGAAGAAGGGTTAATAGTTAATCTTTTGCATGGAATTAATCCCATAAAGAAAAGCAGAGCCTAGATACATCTCTGCAGTTAAGAGCACTAGCTGCTCTTCCAGAGCATGTGTGTTTGATTACCAGCAGCACATGGTTGTTCACAACTATTAGTGACTCCACTTCCAGAAGATCCAATGCCACCGTTCTGACCTTCATAGGCACTAGGCACAGGTGTAATACCCAGACTATATATATATATATATATATATATATATATATATATATATATATATAAAATCTCATAAAAATCCCACAAATCAATGGATACAATAGAGATGGTTATTAGACCTGTGGCTGATACATCTGTTCAATTGGCAGGCTGTGTTCAAGGAATGGGCCAGGAAATGTCTCAGTTTGTGAAGTGAGTGCTCCACAACTCTTACACTCCAAGTACACAGAGAAAAGATGGGTAGGGCACAATGTGCATGTGTTAAACCCAGTGACCAGCAGATGGAGACAGGAACATTCTTGAGACCTACTGGCTAGCCAGCATGGTGGAACCAATGAGCTTCAGGTTCAGTGAGAGACTGTTCCTGAAAACATAAAACATAAGGTCCAAGACTGAGGAGGACACTTGATGTCAACCTCAGGCTGCCATGTGCAAAGGCTTACATGTGTACATGCACCTGTGCACATACATGCATGAACACAACCCCCCCACACACACATACACACACACACACACACACACACACACACACACACACTATCTTAGCTATTTCTCTATTATTGTGATAAAACGCAGAATCCAGGCCACATATGAGAAGAAGAGTTTATTTTGGGCTCACAATTTTAAAAATATATGAATGCATTTTAAGAATATAAGAAGATATATAAGAATATAAGAAGATAATTGCATATAAGAAGACATTATAATTGGGATAGTGAAGGGGGGCAGGAATGGTGCTGGAACATCAGCTGAGAGCTCAGATCTTGATCCACAAATAAGAAGCAGAGACTTGTATTGGATCCATCTTTTGAGATTGTAAAGACTTCCTCCAGTGATATACTGCCTTCAGTAAGATCATACTTTCTAATCTTCCCCAGTCACAAACTAAAGATCAAGCCTTTAAATGCACAAGACTAGGAGGGGGCATCTCATTTGAGCCATCATACAAACAAGCACATACAAAGTAAAGAAAGGGAACAAGAAGGACTCCTATGCTGAGATAATGGGCTGAGCAGATCTCACAGTCTGATGGACCATCTTCCCTGGCCGACTGAAGACTCACCATGGACTGGGCAAACTCTGCTCTGGCACCCAGCATAGAATTTGCATCAGGGTTCTTAGCCCATGGTTTCAAGTTCAGTAGGCAGCATGAATGCATCCAAGCAGCAGACAGAATAGGCAGCCATAGAGGGAGATTAGGGTTAATAGCATTTCTCTCAGGAAAGATGGACTCCAGGTTTGCCCTATCATCGATGATGATATAAGGCTAATGTACATCATAGAACAAACCTGTTGAGCCTTTGGAACAGCAGAACTGTCAGGAGAGATGCTTATCAGAATGCTAGCTTTGGGTTGGCGTGATACACTTTACACCACTTCTGCATACTTTCCCTAACACTTTCTTAAAAATATTGCTCTTTTGAAAAGTGACACACCTTCTGTGGGGAAAGATGTAAACTATCATGAGATGTTTCATATGGAAAGGAGCGGGTGAGACCCCAGTAAATCATCAAATGCCAAATGATACTGTATAACATGTAGTAATAGGTTATCATTAAAATAATCTATTGTTTATCACACAGTAGGTAAATGGGCATTCGGTTGCTCTAAAATTATCCAGAAAAGCGTGATTTGTTTTCTTCTCTGAGAGCTAGGTACCAAGGGTATTTGAGTAGCACTGGTCACAACACAGGAAGAGAGCAGGGCGAGGAGAGAGGGATTTTTTTCCCAATGTGGGGCCTCACTAGACTCTCAGAATCCTCAGATAGGGTGCAATGCTGTGTGTCCCCAGGGTGACAGCAAGCAGAGAATTAGCATTGATCTTTGCAAGGCTTCTGCATCTTGCTTATTACATGAGCACGAAGCTATCTCTGTAGATATCTTCTAAAATGTTCTACTGCCCATTGATAGAAATGTTTATTTGAAATGAGGCTAGATGGGGACCTTGCTTCTCCACTGACTCCTTGATCTAATGAGGAAGCTTAGGGGTTGCAGGAGGTGGCTGAGGTTGCCTATGAGGGTAAGACTTGATATTTGTGATTTCTGGAGTCAGAGATGATGTCCAGAAGGAAGATAGGCCCAACAGCACGGGAGAGGAAAAGGAAGGTGAATCTCTCTCAGGAAATGTAAGATGCATAGCATAGGGATCTGATCTCAGACTGGAAACAGACTCAGGAAGGCAGGAACATGTCCACAGCCTACACACTGAGTTTATGACACTTAAGAACTTCTGAATCAACCCGGTTACTACTGAGTTTAAAAATATGAAGGGGTTTGCTGAGGCTGGGAGAAATGAGGGTAAGGGGCATTTAGTGTCTCTCTTCTTCCCCTCCCAGGGCTCCAACAGGCTGCATCATAGAGAGTTTGACCAAAGGAGAGATGTGCAGGCTAGTCTTATGTCAACTTAACTTAACCTGCAATTATCTGAAAGGAGGAAACTTTGGTTCAGAAAATGCCTCCATAAGATGCAGTTGTAAGGCATTTTCTTAATCAGTGATTGGTATAAGAGGTTCCAGCACATAGTGGGAGGGGCCATCCCTGGGCCAGTGGTCCTGGGTTCTATAAGAAAGTAGGCTGAGAAAACCAGGGGAGGGGAAGGGTAGCAACCACTTTTTGTATGCGCCTTATTCCAAAGTGTGAGAACAAAGGCAGAGGAATCTGGGCAGTGAGGAGGAGGCCTGAACAGTTTGATTCCACATTCCATTGAATGCTCAATTTATTTTATTAGAAACCAAACTCTCCTTATGAATTGGGTGTTTTTCTTGGTGCTATGCCCCAATAATGACAAACTACTCAATGGAGGAAGGATCTGTTTGTGCTCACAGTTTTAGGGTACATGTTCCATCATGGAAGGTGGCCTGGCAGCATGGACATGAGGTGGCTTGCTCACATTGTTGCGGGTAAGGAAGCAATGATGAAGAAATAATGTGCTCAGCTGGCTTTTTCTTTCTTCCATTTGCTTTCGGGTCAAGGACCGAAGCCCCATGGATGATGCTGCTCACATTCAAGATGAAACATTCCTTCAGTTAACCCTCTCTAGAAATGTCCTCATAGGTACAACCACAACCCCAGTTTGTCATTATTGGGGCGCAGCATCAAGAAAAATATCCAATTCACAAGGTTAGTGAATGTGTGTGTGAGAATGTGTTTGTGAACCTAGGCATTTCTCAGTTTAATATAATTGACCAAGGAAATTAGCCATCACACATTGCATCTTCAATTTTGGGAAAGATAAGTTCAGTTGAGTTTTCTTCAATACACTGTGGTGGTTTGATTGAGGACATCCCCCACAGGCTAGAGTATTGGAACACTTGTTCCCCATTTGGTAGTGCTTTTTTAAGGAAATGGTATAGAAATGGTGGAGGAAGTATGTCACTGGGGGCAGACTTTGACAATTCATAGCCTGTACTTACTTGCAGTTTATTCTCTCTGTTTTTTTTTCCCTTGGATGTTTTCTTTATTTACATTTCAAATTCTGTTTCCTGTCCTGGTTACACTCCTCCAAACTCCCTATCCCATCCCCCATCCCCCTGCTTCTATGTTTCCCCCACCCACCCACTCCCATCCTCAATTCCACTACACTGGGTTATCAAGCCTTCACAGGTCCAAGGTCTTATCTTCCAATTGATGTCCCACAAGGCCATCCTCTGCTACCTATGCAACTGGAGCCATGGGTCCCTCCTAAGTTGGTGGTTTAGAAGCCCATTTGAGTTCTGGGGCTTCTGATTGGTTGATACTGGTCTTTAAATGGGGTTGCAGACCCCTTCCGATCCTTCAGTCCTTTTTCTAACTCCTCCATTGGAGACCCCATTGGAGACCCTGTGCAACCAATGGTGTGTTGCAAGCATTCACTTCTGTATTTGTCAGACTCTAGAAGAGCCTCTCAGGAGACAGCTATCTCTGGCTCCTGTCAGCATGCACTTCTTGGCATCCACAATAGTGTCTGGGACCAGCTGGGGCAGTTTTTGGGTGACTTTTCCTTCAGATTCTGCTCCACATTTTTCTCCATATCTGCTTCTGTGAATATTTTGTTCCTCTTTCTAAGAAGGACTAAAGCATCCATATTTTAGTGTTCCTTCTTCTTGAGCTTCATGTGCTCTGTGAATTGTAACTTGGGTATTCTGAGCTTTTGGGCTAATATCCACTTATCAGTGAGCACATAACTTGTGTGTTCTTTTGTGATTGAGTTACCTCATTCAGGATGATATTTTCTTGTTCCATCCAGTTTCCTAAGAATTTCATGAATTCATCACTTTTAATTGCTGAGTATTGTGTAAATGTAGCACATTTCTGTATCCATTCCTTTGTTGAAGAACATCTGGGTTCTTTCCAGCATCTGGCTATTATAAATAAGGTGGCTATGAATGTAGTGGAACATGTGTCCTTATTATATGTTGGAGCTTCTGTTGGGTATTTGCCCAGGGGTCATATAGACCATCATTATTGCTGATAGGATGCACGGGATTATTTCAATCCCATTGTCTCTGTTGAGGCCTGTTCTGTGACCAATTATATGGTCAATTTTGGAGAAGTGTCATGAGGTGCTGAGAGGACAGTATATTCTCTTGTTTTAGGATGAAATGTTCTATAAATATCTGTTAAATCCATTTGGTCCACTAGTTTCACTGTGTCTCTGTTTAGTTTCTGCTTCAAATGGTCTGTCCATTGCTGAGAGTGGGGTGTAGAAGTCTTCCACTATTACTGTGTGAAGTGCAATGTGTGCTTTGAGCTTTATTAAAGTTTCTTTTATGAATGCGGGTGCCCTTGCATTTGGAGCATAGATGTTTATAATTGAGCATTCATCTTGGTAGATTTGTCCTTTCATAAGTATAAAGGTGTCCTTCCTTAACTATTTTGATGGCTTTTGGTTGAAAGTCAATTTCATTTGATATTAGAATGGCTACTCCAGCTTGTTTCATGGGACCATTTGTTGGAAAATTCTGTTCCAGCCTGTTACTCTGAAGTAGTGTCTCGGTTTGTCACTGAGGAGCACTTTCTGTATGTGGCAAAATGTTGGGTCCTGTTTACATATCCAGTCTGTTAGTCTATCTCTTTTTGTTGGGGAACTGAGCCCATTGATGTTAAGAGATATTAAGGAAAGGTAATTCTTGCTTCCTGTTATTTTTTTGATAGAAGTAGAATTATGCTTTTGTGGTTATCTGCCTTTGGTTTTGTTGAAAGATGATTACTTTCTTGCTTTTTGTATGGTGTAATTTTCCTTCTTGTGTTGGAGCTTTCTATTATCATTTGCAGGGCTGGATTTTTGGAAAGATATTGTGTAAACTTCATTTGTTGGAATATCTTGGTTTCTCTATGTATGGTAATTGAGAGTTTGGCTGGGTATAGTAGCCTTGAATGGCATTTGTCTTCCCTTATGATCTGTATGATATCTGCCCAGATGTCTGTGAGCCTGTCATTCCAGCATCCTTTGATCCTGAGATCCTGGATGTGTTAGAGCTCCTGGGATTCAAGCTGCCTCTGGGATCCTGAAATCCTGGTGTGACCAAGCTCCTGAGATCCTGAAATACTGTGCCTGTTAGAGAACCTATGATCCTGGACATGTTACAGCACCAAGGAGTCTGGATGTTGTGGGACTGGGTGTGGAGCTCACATCATAAGTCTGTTCAGGGCACTGGCTCAGAGCAGAAGGAACCTGTGCTACTGTCTGAGCAGGGGGTAGGGGTTTGTGAGGGGTTGTGGTGGTGGGGTTGTTGTGTTTCCTGAGTCCCTGGATTTTGCCGGTCCCAGTTACCTATGGTATTAGGGTGTTGGAGGGTTGGGATAGATGTTGTGGCTTCCTCAACTATGATCCTGGACATATTAGAACACCTAGTAGTCCAGCTTCCTCTGGGTGTTGTGGGACTGTGTATGGAGCTAGTGCACAAGGTCTGTTCTTTTTTTCTCTGATTTTTTCTTTCTTTATTTTATTTTATTTTATTTTATTTTTTTTTTTACTACATATAATCATTATTTACATTTCAAGTGTTTTCCTCTTTCCTGGTCACCCTCCTCTAAAATCCCACAACTCATCTCTCCTACCCCTGTTCCCCAATCAACCCTCTCCCACTTCCCTGTCCTGGTATCCCCTACACTGCTGCATCTAGCCTTCCCAGGACCAAGGGCCTCTCCTCCCTTTGATGTCCAACAAGGCCATCCTCTGCTGCCTATATATCTGGAGCCATGGGAAACTCCATGTGTACTCTTTGGTTGATGGTTTTGTCTCTGGGAACTCTGGGAGTACTGGTTGATTCATATTGTTGTTCCTCCTATGGTGCTGCAAACCCCTTCAGCTCCTTGGGTGCTATCTGTAGTTCCTCTGTTGGGGACAGTTGTGATTGAAGATGTGATCAGTTCCAGCTTCCTGCTTCAGCCTCCACTCCTGTCACTTGCTGCCATGCCTCCCTGCCATGATGGCCTCTATTCCTCTGTAACTGTAAGCCAAGGAAACACTCTTCTGTAAGCTGTTTTGCTCATAGTATTTTATCTGTGATTGAAAAGTATAGAAATATATGTATATAAATTCTGACAGAAAAATATAGAAAGCAAAGAAGTATCCCTGAGACTTTCTCTGACAAGACCAACTGAGCCACAGACATGTGGTTCAATGTGACTCACTGGCATGCTCCACAAGGAGTCTGATTCCTGAGGAAATATTACTGAACTAAATGACCTGACCATTGATCCCTGATGTCCCAAAACAAGTCCCCATTCTATGGAAACAGTCTTACACTCTCTTACTATGTAGATTGATCCTAGACCTTTTCTGAGCCTGTTCTTTCTTCAACAAATAGTAACTTTCCCAGTGATTTTTTTTTTTTGATAAAATATAAGATTTATTCAGAAAAACACTCAGATACAATTCAAGGCTTACAAATACATTTAGAATACAATCGAAAAAATAAGTATAGATAGTTTTTGAATATACTGAAGATTTTCATCTAACCTGTGTGTGTGAAAAAATTGAGGATTATATAGGATAATTGGTAATATTGAAGGTTTTTGGAAAAAAACTCAGAGAAAATAATAGGCATATAAATACATTTAGGAGATAATTAAAAATGAAATGGAAACATTTTCTGATCAAACTGAAGATTTTCATATAACAAGTTTCATGAAATTGATGATTACATAAGATAATAGACAATATAAAATTTTTTGGAAGAAAGTCAGATACTGTGATAGGCATACAAAAGCATGTAGAAGATAATTGTAAAAGGAAGTGGTGACATTTTTAGAAAATACTTAAGATTTACATCTAACTTGTGTGTGATAAAATTGTGGATTATATTGGACAGTTCATAATATTGAAGATTTTTTGGAAAAAATATGAGAAAAAATTATAGGCATATAATAGATTTACAATATAATTGATAAATGAAGTGGAAACATTTTCTGTTAAAACTGAAAATTTTCATATAATTTATGTATCAAAAATTGAGGATTACGTAGAATTATTGATAATATAAAATTTTTTGGAAAAACATTCAGATAAAATGCTAGGAATACAAATTCATTTAGAATATAAATGAAAACAGAAGTGGAGACATTATCTGAAAAAAAGCTGAAGATTTTCATGAAAAATATGTATGATAAAATTGAGGATTATACAGGATAACTGTTAATATTGAAGATTTTTTGGAAAAAATTCAGAAAATATAATAGGTATATAAATACATTTAGGATATAAATGAAAAATGAAGTGGAAACATTTTCTGAAAAAACTGAGAATTTTCATATACATACGTATTATAACATTAAGGATTAAATACGATAATTGATAATATTGAATATTTTTAATAAAATCTCAGATAAAATGATAGGCATACAAATGCAAATATAAAGGAAAATAATATGAAGGAATATAAAGGAAAATGGAAGTGGAGACATTGTCTGATAAAACTAAAGATTTTCATAAAACATATGTATGATGAAATTGAGGATTACATAGTCTTATTGATAAAATCGAGGATTTATTTATAAAAACACTCAGATATAAAATAGGATAATTTATAATTTATAAAATAATTTATAAATTAAATTTGTTTTGAAAATGCTCTGATACAAATCTAGGCATTCAAAGGCATTTAGAATATAAATGAAAATTGAAGTGGCGGTATTATCTGAAAAAACAATATTTTCATTCAACATATGTATGATAAAATTGATAATTACATAGTGTTTTTGATAAAATTGAAAAATTCTGAGCCTGTTCTTTCTTCAACAAATAGTCACTTTCCCAGTGATTTTTTTTTAAATATAATTTTTACAGATTGGTTTTCTGAGACAGTTACATAATTTCTCCTGTACTCTTTCCTCCCTCTAACCCTCTCTCTCTCTCTCTCTCTCTCTCTCTCTCTCTCTCTCTCTCTCTCTCTCTCCCTCTCTCTCTGTGTGTGTGTGTGTGCTCAAATGTAAATACATTCTACTTGGTTTATATGTCACTTTTGTCACTTTTATGTGTGTGTTTTAGGGCTGATCATTTGCTCTTGGGTAACCAGTTGATGTGGTCTTTCCTTGTGAAGAAGATTCCATTCAATTCCTTGCTGCCTGAGGTTCTTTGTGCAGGGTTGAAGGCTCCTGAGCTGTACCTGTTTCATGTTAGCAGTCTATTGATGCCATCCTTGTCCAGGTCTTGTTTAGTCAGCCACAGTGATGATACCTCATGGCTGTAGCTTCTGAAATTCAAGGAGTAACAGTGCCACAGAAAATTCCCTGCTCCTCTTACTCTTACAGTCCTTGGCCCCTCTTCCACAAAGTCTTCAAATCTTAAGTGCAGGCGTTATATTGTAGATGATGTAGCAACTGGAACTGGGCTCCACAGCTTTACATTTTGATTAGTTGTGATTTTCTGTGTTGGTCTTTGCTGCAAAGGTAAGTTTCTTTGACAATGGGACAATATCACAGAGTATCCTGCATCTGTATTGGGGATGGAGCAGAGACAAGAAGGGAAGGAAGCCTGTGAGGATAGGTTAAAACAGCTTGTTTATTCACAGTAAAACAGTAGATGGCAAGAAGGGCTAGCATTCTAATGTCTACAAACACTGGGGCATGCGAGCATGTGCGCATGCGCACACACATTTCACTAACTTCCAGTCTGGCCATTATTGTAGCCTTGGTAGCGGGTGCGAGCATGCTTCCTCGGGCGTGACACACACACACACACACACACACACACACACACACACACACACACACGTGTTTCACTAACCTCCAGTCTGGCCCGTTTTTGTAGCCTTGGTCGATGGTGGATGCACCAGGTAAAGTCCTCGACTTTTTCTTTTTCTTCGGATCCCAGCTGGGGCTCTTCATGATGTGGCCCTTTTCATTCGGCAGAGCAGCGGGCAGCTTGAGTAGGCTCTGGTCTCTTCTCTCAGCATTACAGCATCTCCATAGGGCTCCAGAAAACAAGCAAGTTGCCATGGCGGCCACACCAGATTGTTATATGTAAGTACAATGTATCAGTTTTCAGACAGAGTAAAGATGGCTATGAGCCACCGTGTGGTTGCTACGATTTAAACTTCTGGAAGTCTAGTCAGTCAGTGCTTTTAACCACTGGGCCAACTCTCCAGCCAGACCAGATTTTTAAAGCTAGTTTCAGACAATCATAATTATGGTGTTCCGACATTACTTCACTGGCCATTCAGTTTTATTATAATGCACTCTTGGCTTGATTTCCATGGTTACTTTTTAGCCAATTATAGTTCAGGCATCACTTCTTCCTTTCTTGTTTGTGCACATACACACACTAGGCTTGATCTCCATGGGGTGAGTGCAGCTATAGTGGTGGCTCCGGGCCACCCTGTTCCTTACACAGAGATTCCTGCACATCCATGTTCACTGCAATACTACCCACAATAGCGAAGTTCTTGAACCAGTTTATGTGTCGACAAAGAAAGACCAGGGACCTACATAAAGATGCAGGTTTCTGTTTTGTTTTATTTTGTTTTTTGTTTTTTTTTTTCTGTTTCAATCATCCTTGTTTTACAGAGAACTTAGGTCTAGAGAAAGGTCAGATACACCCAAGATTCTGCACACACCTAATGGTACAACCAGTACCTTTCAAATGGAGAATATAACAGTTTTCAGAATCAATGGCTGGGGAAAGCAAGTACCTAGGACCCCACTCTCTGTGTGAATTTGTATGAAGAAATATGTTTGGGCAAACTGAAGTGCTCTGGATTTGAGGCACTGCCTGATGCCCATAGTGCAGGCATCCAAGTCACTTCATAAAAATGGTCGTACACCAGGCTGAAAGCCACTGGTCCTCACTTCACTACCCATTTCTACCACTTGCTTAGGACTTTTCATGTGGCCTGCTTGCCTACAGAGCACCATGGATATCTGGCTTGCTATCAAGTCCAATGTTGGATATGTGGGTTTCAGATGTGCATGAGATTGCCTTCAGCTGTGTATTTGACAGTTGTAGAAGTGCCACATAGCAATATTAAGCAACCAAACATCTGGAAAATGGTTCCCAGAAGAGGAGAAACACTTTTTGTTGTTGTTGTTTTGTTTTTTGTTTGACTTTGTTGTTGTTGTTGGTGGTGGTGGTGTTTTGTTTGTTTGTTTGTTTGTTTTTGTGTTTTTTTGTTTTGTTTTGTTTTGTTTTGTTTTTTGGTTTTTTGAGACATGGTTTCTCTGTAAAGCCCTGGCTGTCCTGGAACCCACTCTGTAGACCAGGCTGGCCTCGAACTCAGAAATCTGCATGCCTCTGCTTCCCAAGTGCTGGGATTAAATGCATGTGCCACCACCAACTGGCAAGGAAAAACTCTTAAGCAAGGTGACCATTTAGATGATAGACACAATGTTCCTGGTGAATCCAATGGAATTCTGGGAACAGAATTCTGACCAATATAGTTGAGAAATAGCTACTGAGTGCTTGTTTTGTATAGTTCTAGAGAACTAGTGAAAGCAAGACAGGCTAATGTATGCTGAGGAGGATGGTGGTGACTGTGGTCTCCAAAGCAGTAGGAAGGTCTTCAATGAAGACCAATGCATAAAGCACCCAGTACAAAGGCCACAATTGCCTAATTGTTACCACTGTTTTGCATTGAACATTGTTCTCCCTATGTCCCTAACCTCAGCTTGCCCAGTCAACACTACCTAGACTGGATTCTTTGTATCCTAGAACATATTAATATGCTTCAGTCTCAGGACCTTTGTGCACAATGGTCTCTGGTGTCAGGTTATACAAGAGCTCTGTGTTCTTTTCCTTCACCCTCCATACTCCCCAATCTGTGCCTCCTACTCCCCACTGAATAGCTAAACTTTCAGGAACTAGTTAGATATGCAATCTCATTTTTCTTTGCTAGACCTTTCCCACACTTCTGCATTTTGTGCTTGTGCTTAGCTCAAGCATCAGAACCAGCCTTCAAGTCAGAAAACAGAAGGCCCATGTGCTAGCCTGGAATGCCCCAGCAGTGTTGATGATTGGATCCTATTCCACACCTTGCAGGAGCTAGTGTCTTTTCAGACATATCCCAGGAAGCAGGCCTGCTCTGTTGACAGTCTTCAGAGGTAAGGTGCCTGGGAAAAGTCACAGTCATAAGCAAGATAAAGCATGTGACCTCTTAAGGGCACTTGGACCTGTGGAGCAGAGGACTGCCAATGGTCCAGCCTTTGTCCTTATAACAGAGGGTAAAACCTACCTAAGAGACATTTTCTTGGAGCAGTTGGAGATAGCCAAGGCGAAACATGCTAGAGGTAGAGAAGGAAGAGAAAATGCTAGGAGAAGACTCGCTGCTAAACATGGAGCCAGATCTATATTTATTAACCCATAAGTCCAGGTTTTTACCTTTCTTCCTCTATGTGCAGGCACTGCTAATAATAGGGATACTTAGAGTCTGGCGTTTTGGCTGGGCACTTAAGGCTTTGTAGAGCCTGTGTTTATCTATCTCATTTTACTGCATCCTCCTAAAAGTATACAATGGTAGTCCCCAAAGGTTGTGTGTTCCAATAACCTGGGGTTTGATTGTCTTCTAACTTGTGAGTCCCAGACCATTCCTGAGAACAACTAAGTCATCATATTGGGGGTTCAATGTTGCTCACTAGAGGTAAAAGATTCATATAAGCTCCAGTCACACTTGATATGTTTTCAAGCTTCTGTGTTCTTGTGGCATTGCTGATGGACAGTGATTTGGCTGTGTGCAAGCAGTAACTCTGCATCTGGTACAGGTCAGTCAAGCTTGTCGTGAAGCTTCTCCATGCATTCAGCAATCCTAGGCTCTCTCATTGTTCTAAGAGTAACATCTCTCCCAATGTAAGCTTTCAAGGTGATGACATCAGGCATTTTGACCCCTTGCCAAATTGAAAATGACTGTCCCCTATTTCTTTTCACTTCTGAAGTGTGTGTCAAAACAAGTCCCATGGTATTTGTGTTAGTGATGGGTTGAAGACTGGTCATATTAATTTTTTAAAAAATCAGTATAATAATATATACTCATCTGGTTTATTATCATTTCATGAGGTTGGTGGGCCCTAAAGTTCACATGGTGAACTCTAATTCCCAAGGTGATGTTAAAAAAGTATAGGAAGAGCCTTTAAATCATTCATTAGTACAGGAGACATCTTCCTGAACAGAATACCATTGCTTTTATTTCTTTTTGGGGTTATGGGAGTGTTTAGATGGTCTGTCTGGTCCTGATTAAACTTTGGTAGTTGGTATCTGTCTAGGAAGTTGTCCATTTTATCCAGATTTTGAGTTGTGTTGAGTATAGGCTTTTGTAGTAGGATATAATTTTTTTTTTAATTTCTACAGTTTCTGTAGTTATTTCTACCTTTACATTTCAGATTTTGTTAATTTTGATACTTTCTCTGTGCCTTCTGGTTAGTCTGGCTATCTATCTTGTTGATTTTCTCAAAGAACCAGCTCCTGGTTTTGTTGATTCTTCATACAGTTCTTTTTGTTTTAACTTGGTTGATTTCACCCCTGAGTTTGATGATTTCCTGCCTTCTCCTCTTGGGTGTATTAGCTTATTTCTGTTCTAAAGCTTTCAGGTGTGCTGTTAAGCTGATAGTATATGCTCTCTCCACCTTCTTTTTGTAGGCACTCAGAGCTATGAGTTTTCCTCTTAACAGTGTTTTCATTGTGTCCTATAAATTTAGGTATGTTGTGCCTTCATTTTCATTAAGTTCTAAAAAGGTTTTGATTTCTTTTCTTATTTCTTCCTTGACCAAAGTATCATTAAGTAGAGCATTGTTCAGTTCCCATGTATATGTGGGCTTTCTATTGTTTTTGTTGCTATTGAAGACAACCCTTAGACCATAGTGATCTGATAGGAGGCATGGAATTATTTTGATCCTCTTATATCTATTGAGTTCTGTTTTGTGACCAATTATATGGTCAGTTTTGGAGAAGGTACCATGAGGTGCTGAGAAGGTATATTCTTTGATTTAGGATGAAATGTTCTATAGATATCTAGTAAATCAGTTTGGTCCAAAACTTCTGTTAGTTTCGCTGTGTCTCTGTTCAGTTTGAGTTTCCCTGATCAGTCCTTTGAGGAGAATGAGGTGTTGAAGTCACCCACAATTATTGTGTGGGGTATGATGTAGGCTTTAAACTCTTAGTAAAGTTTCCTTTACAAATGAGTGTGCCCTTGTATTTGGAGCATAGATGTTCAGAATTGAGAGTTCTTCCTGGTACATGTTCCCTTTGATGAGTATAAAGTGTCCTTCTGTGTCTTTTTTGATGACTTTTGGTCAAAAGTCTATTTTATTGGATATTAGAATGGCTACCCCAGCTTGTTTCCTGTGATGATTTGCTTGGAAAACTGTTTTCCAGCCTTTTACTCTGAGGTTGTGTTTGTCTTTGACACTGAGATGCATTTCCTATATGCAGCAAAATGTTGGGTCTTGTTTAGGAATCCAGTCTGTTAGTCTATGTCTTTTATTGGGGAATTGAGTCCACTGATGTTAAGAGATGTTAAATAATAGTGATTGTTACTTCCTGCTATTTTTGATGTAATTTTTATGTTTGTGTGGTTATCTTCTTTTGGGTTTGTTCAAAGAAGTTTAATTTCTTTTTCTCGTATGTAGTATCCCTCCTTTTGTTGGTGTTTCCCATTCATTATCCTTTGAAGTGCTGAATTTGTGGAAATATACTGTGTAAATTTGTTTTTGTCATGAAATACCTTGGCTTCTCCATCTATGGTAATTCAGAGATTTACTGGATTAAGCAGTTTCGGTTTGCATTTGTGTTCCCTTAGGAAATGTACGACATCTGCCCAGGCTCTTTTGGCTTTCATAGTCTCTGGTGAGAACTCCAGTGTAATTTTATTAAGTCTACCTCTATATTATACTTGACTTTTTCCTTTACTTCTTTTAATATTATTACTTTATTAATACATTTGGTGTTTTAATTACTATGTGACAGGAGTAATTTCTTTTCTGGTCAAATCTATTTGGAGTTCTGTAGACTTCTTATATGTTCCTGGGCATGTTTTTCTTTAGGTTAGGGAAGTTTTCTTCTATAATTGTGTTGAAAACATTTACTGACCCTTTAAGATGGAAATCTTCACTCTATTCTATACCTTAGGTTTGGTCTTCTCATTTTGTCCTGGATTTCCTGGAAGTTTTGGGTCAGGAGCTTTTTGCAGTATTTATTTCCTTTGACTGTTGTATCAATGCTTTCTATGCTATCTTCTGCATCTGAGATTCTCCCTTCTATCTCTTGTATTTTGTTCCTGATGCTTGGATTCATGACTCCTGACTTCTTTCCTTAGTTTTCTATGTCCGAGTTTTTTCCCTTTGTGATTTCATTATTGTTTCTATGTCCATCTTTAGATTGTGGATGGCTTTGTTCAATTCCTTCACCTGTTTTGTTGTGTTTTCCCTTCTTTCTTCAAGGGATTCTTCCTGTTTACATGTGTTCTCCTGTATTTCTCTAAGGGCATTATTTATTTTCTTCTTGAAGCCCTCCATGAAGCCCTCCATCAGCATCATGACCTGTGATTTTAAATCCAAATCTTGCTTTCTGGTGTGTTGGGGTATCCAGGACTTGCTGTTGTGGGAGAATTGGGTTTGTATGGTGCCATATTGCCTTGATTTCTGTTAGCAATGTTCCTACATTTGCCTTTTGCCCTTTGGTTATCTCTGATGTTAGTTGGTCCAGCAGTCTCTGGCTGGTGCTTGCCCCACCTGTTTGCCTGCAAGCCTATCTCAGCAACCCTGGGTAACCTGCTTTTCCCTGGCACAGATTGCTGTGGAGCTGCTGAGTTCCTGGGGGCAGGTATTGTCCTGGCTGGGTGTGTCCCAAGTGATCCTCTACTCTGGTGATCCCTGCTTACTACACAGTCACAGGTGCAAAGATGGCAGTGTCACCCCTCTGATGTAGGGACTTCCTCTAACCCCCTAGATGCAGGTTACCCCAGCAGGGTAGGTCCCTAGCTGTCTGGCTGAGGCACTTGTGGAGTTCCTAGGTACAGGTGGAGTCCTGGCCAGGTGTGTCCCAAGTGATCCTCTACTCTGGTGGTCCCTGCTTACCAATTTGCCCCACAGTCATCAAAAGACACTTTCAATAGGACAAAATGAAAGTCTACAGATTAGGAAAAGATCTTCCCTAATCCTACACTTGATAGTGGGTTAATATCCTATATATATGTATACACACACACACACACACACACAGATATCAAAAACTTAAGACACCAATAACCCAAATAACCCAATTCATAAATGAGATAGAGACATAAACAATAAATTCTCACTCATAATCTCCAATGTCCAAGAAGCACTTAAAGAAATGTTATGTGAGGGAGCAATCAGGAAATAAATCATTTTAAAAGGCATCCCATTTAGAACAAGTTCTCCAGAGTCTGTTACTTCCTGCACATTGTGATCTTGTACCTCACATTAAAAAACATGTTTTATTATTTTGACACTGTAAAGTTTAATTATGTTTCATCATATTCTTGTCATTTATCAAGTCCTTCAATATTCTTCCCTCTCCCTTCCCACCCTATGATAAATTCCTTTACCAAAACCCATACAGAAGCTTATAAAACAAACATCCAAACCTAGAAAACAAAATAACATTCTACCCCAAAAGAAAAAAAAAGGTAAATCACAAACCTACCGAGCTGTACATAAATAAAAATGACTTGTAATATATCATATGTTGGTCTGATACTGCTAAACATGTGGTTTGTCATGGAGTCCTTTATATACCCAGAGTAACTCCAATGGAAAAAATTGATTTTCCTGTCCTAGCATATTTAAATGATAGTTCAGTTGGTAACCTTCACACAAGTAGCTAATTTTTACTCATTTGCTAATTTATTTATTCATTCTCTAATTTATACATTTTAAAAAATAAAACAAAATAAAACATGAATAAAAAACCTATCATATCAAAGTTGGACAGGACAAACCAACAGAAGGAAAAGAGCTCAAGAGATGGTTCAATAAACAGAGACCCATACATTAGAACCCCGAGGGATATTATGAAAATACTGATAAAATATAACATAACATAATATAATATAATATAATATAATATATAATATAATATAATGTAATATATAATATAATATAATATAATATAATATAATATAATATAATATAATATAATGTAATGTAATGTAATGTAATGTAATGTAATGTAATATAATATGAGCACAGAGTACCTGGTGCAGACCCATGCAGGTCTAGTGAATACAGCGTCAGTCTCTATGAGTTCATAAGAGTTGTGTTCATGTTGCTTTAGAAGTCCTTATTTTCTTGGTGCCCTTCATCACCTCTGGTTCTCACATACTTCCTTCCTCCACATCCATAGGCTTACCTGACCTCTGACAGAAGGGATTTTGTGGAGACCTCCTATTTTAGGTTGAATGTTCCAAGGCTTATCCCTCTGCACAATATGTGGTTGTGGGTCTTTATATTTTTAACCATCTGTTTCAGCAGGAAGCTTATCTGATGATATCTGAACAATGTAGTCATCTATAAGTACAGAATACCATTAGGAATCATGTTATCACAATATACTTTGGTTTTTAGTCCAGTAGTATTTTGTTTTACCCAAGGACCCTGGACTATCTATCCTCATGGTCTTCAGGTCCTTGGGACTCTAAACAGTACAGTGTATGGATTAAATATCATGGAGTGGTCCTAAGTCAAATGACACATCAGCTCTTTCCTTCCACAAGCTTTGTTGCATGCACAATTGCAATAGGATATCTTGAGGTGGTACACGATTGTAGATAAAGGGTTGGTGCTTAGATTTCTGTTTACCTTTCTCTTTTAATAGTGTGCAGAGTAACTTCCTGCATCAAAGTTTGTGGAATATAGGGATAAAAGGCCAAAACTTTTTTAGCATCACATTGGGAACTAGAGTTTGCCACATGAACTGCAGGGCCCACCAATAACATGAAATGGTGAGCCAGCTGGTTGCATGTTTTCCGATAAGCATTCAGGTAGAATCAATATCTATTTTGTTGTACCACTGTAGCCAACTTTCAAGAAACTCTGACCTACAGAAGAGTACACTGTGATGTGTATTAGTTATTTAACCTTTGTTAATCAATAGTTTTTCAGGGACAATTTGGTCTCATAGAAATATTGAGAAAAACATGAAAAATATTCAGTAGAAATAAATCTACTTTTAAAAGTAGAAGACAACTATTTCAAGTTTGCTCTCCCATAAAACATTTTTCTTAGAATCATTCATCAGATAACAATTTTGTTATAACTATTGAATGAGTTTTTAGTAATCCTAAACCAATTGTGCTTTGAATGTAAATGAACTATTTCTACTTTGAACCATTTGTATAGAGATTGGAAAATGAAAAGGAATACACTTATTCCTATGAAATTCATTCTCATGTGTTGAGTATATAACTAGTACTCAGGACACAAGGTCGTCATTTTTTACAGACATGGAGTTATTCTATTGCCTCCGATTTGCATTGCTCTCAAGCAGATCCACTTCAATTAGGGATTATACTGGAGAGTTTCTCTGCCTTCTTCTTCATAGTATATGTTGTCATTTATCCAGGTACCAGTCTCGAGCTTCCTCACTGAAAAGAAGGGAAGACATTAGAGACCAGGGCAGTTTCTATGGCACACTCTGTGAGTTTGCATCTCACCAGCCAGGACTCCACAGGATTCTCCTAACTTCTAAGAAAATTTGGGAATGTAGATCTGGGATGAAAGGTAAGTGAGCCACTGAAGTTGAGGGCATGTGGAGAGGTGCCGAGCTATGAGTAATAAGGGTATACTTCTCCAGGTGGGAGATAAGTAGCACCCAGAAATTGCGTCAATAAGGCGAATTAAAATTGAACAACTGTGTGTGTCTGTGTTTTTGGTTCACTGATCCAATATTCTCTGGGTGTGGGCTAGTAGTGCAGTCCATTCCCAGAGAATAGCTAGGGTAGCAAAGCTACACAAACACACACACACACACACACACACATACACAAACACACACACACATACACACACAGTATTCTTAGATCAGTTGGATAAGTTTGATACCCAAGACTGATACAAGTTGTAGGTATCTATGTTAAATTTTCTTTCACAAACATCAGTATAGCATATGCAGTGTCTGGGATGTTTTATGTTACACTAAATACAGAACATGTGTTTTTTACACTTATGCATTTATTTTGGAAAAATGTGATTTTTCAAAGCACAATTATGGAGCAACCTAAATACTATTCCTCACCAAAAGTAAGTACCTTTTTCTCATTCTGTTTACTATTTTTTTTGTTTATTTGCTTTACTAGTATGAGAAATTGGTCCAGAAACCCAAGAAAATACCCACACAATCCACACAATTTTATTCAGTCTATAAGCCCTGATAAGAATGTATTTTAATGCAAATGGATCCCATAGCTCCTTCTGAGTGGTCAGAGTTTGACTTTATATTGATACATGCCTACTTTCCTTTCAATGGCCCATATGATAAGCAGAATACAATTGTGAGTATATAGTGTAACTTTGCAAACATATCTGTATTTCAAGAAATGCTGCTCTTGGAATTTCAATTGAGTGGCTTCTTTATAGATATTTTAATCAAACTTTGCTTTACATTACCCATACATACACCAAACACATGAAAAGCTTTCTAGTCATTATAGAGCTTGTAATCAAAAAGTAATAAGACAGTCAAATAAGATGAAAGAGATATAAAAGAAAAAGACATCATGAATTTTGCAGGCAAATGTATGGAACTAGAAAATATCATCCTGAGTGAAGTAACACAGACCCAAAAGGACTTGGATGGTATGTACTTACTGATAAGAATATATTAGCCCAAAAGTTTAGAATACCCATAATACAACTCTCAGACCACAGGAAGCTTAAGAACTTAAGGAAAGACCAAGTATGGATAGTCAAACCCACTTAGAAGGGGGAACAAAATAATCATGAGATGCAGAGGGAGAGAGGAACCTGGGAAGGAAAGGGGTCGGATAAAGGGGCAGGATCAGGTGTGGAGGGTGGAGACAGGAGAGCAGCCCATAGGGTTAGAAGAATGAATCAAAATATGCAGCAGTGGGGGTTAGGGGGCAGAGGGAACCTCTAGAGAGTACTTGGCGCCTGAGACACTACCAGGGAATGGCATTAGCTGAAATGTCCAACAATGGGGAGATGGAACCTGAAGAGAGCACCTCCAGTAGATAGACATGGCATCCAGTTGGACAAGGGGCCAATCCCCTATCTTCATAATTTTTGACCCAGAATTATTCCTGTTTAAAGGAAATTAAAGGACAGAAATGGAACAGAGACTAAAAGAAATCCAATCCAGTGACTGGACCAACTTGGGATTCATCCCATGCGCTAGCACCAAACCCTGACACTGTTACTGATGCCATATTGTGCTTGCAGACAAGAGCCTGGCATCGCTCTCCTCTGAGAGGTTCTAAGATCAGCTGCCTGAGACAGATGAAGATACTTATAGCTAACTATTGGGCTGAGTTCAGGGAACCTTATGGAAGATTTAGAGCAAAGACTGAAGGAGCTGAGGAGAATAGCAAACCCATAGGAAGAACAACAGTGACAACCAACCAGGAAGCCTCTGAACTCCCAGATTAAGCCAAAAATCAAGGAGAGTACATGGGCTGGTCTGTGGCTCTGGGCACATGTGCAGCAGAGGACTGCCTTGTATGACCTCAATGGGAGAGGATGGGCTTTATCTTGTGGAAACTTCCCAGGGAAGAAGAATGCTGGGAGGGTGAGGTGAGGATGGGTGGATAGGTGGAGGTGTACCCTCTCAGAAATGGGGGAGGATGGGGTGAAAAACTCGAGGATGGGGGACCAGGAAGAGGGTAACTTTTGAAATGTAAATAAATAAAATAATAAAAAATGAAAAAGAAATAAAGAATACACACTTGCATGTGTTATAATTCTATACATAGAACACTCTACAATGCAGTAAAACCACAATAGAGAGTATATCATTCCAAGTGAAGTAAAAAAATACAAAGGAATAAGACAGTAGCCTTCCTAAAATACCAATTGTAAACACACTGAAAGTGCTGCATGTAAAACACACACACACACACATACACACACAAGAGTAAATAAAAGGAAGGACATGAAAGAAGTCTATAATGAAAACTTTATCAATACTGAAGAAGAGGAAGACAGTTGATTTTGGGAAAACTTGTGTTCCTCTTTCTTTCCTTGTTTCTTTCTTTTTCTTTCTTTCTTCCTTTCTTTCTTTCGTAAATTTTCAGATTATCATAAAAGTGGTCCATTTCTCCCTTCAATTGCCTCCAACTATCCCATATACCCCAATTTGTGGTCTTTCTAACTCATGTCCTCCTTTGTTTTAAAATTAACTGCTGCTATATGTATACACTCAAATATAGCTTGCATGCATATGGTGCACAGCATTCAGCCTGCAAAAGAGCCATAAGTATAAATAAAAACACCTAAAAAATCCATGCCCTAATAGTTGATTGAGGTCATTATGTCAATGGTGTGGTCATCACTGATGCTATATTTCAAGAAAATCAGGGACAGATGGCTAGGAGTTTCCTGATTTAATTTATATATATTTAAGTAATATTCTCACTTCCTAAGAGGCACGCAGAATGATAAAGTTGTTAAATATATGACCTCAGGGATCCAGTAAGGAAAGCTTTTGATAATGTAGTGTGTATCCATGGAGTATTCCATACCAACAACACCCAAGGCACCATTGCTCCATGTATTCCTGAGGGTTGGAACTCACTGTGCTGTGTAGCAAAAGCCACTGTCAACTTGCTGAGATCCATCTCTGACTGTGAGTTCAGGTGTTCTAACTGTGTGGAACCTGACCTGACTAAAGAAGTACCTTCAGGGTGAAAGGTTGGGAATCACATTTTTATTCATAAAAATACATCCTTTTAATCAATAGGGACTTAAAATTGCAGTCACTATAAACAAAGTATATCTTTGACAAACTACTAAAATAATGGCAAATGTAAAAAAATTACAAAATTACAAAACCTTAAACAAAAACAAAAAACAAAAATTCCAAAAAGATTATAACGAAATGAACATATAACAGCAATAAAACCTAATCCATAAAAATAAAAACCCAGAAGAAAATTAAGTTGAGCAACATTCTCTTGCTGTAGTGAATTATCTTCAGCAATGCTTCTGCATGGCATGGAGTCAGTCTCAGCACTGGAGAGAGAATCTTATGCTTTTGGGTGTTGCCTGAATAGCAGCATGATGTTAAGACAGTCTTCCTTCTCAGATTTCCTACCACATATGGAGGGCTAAAGATTCAGTTTGCTAAAGCCTGTCACAGCAAAATGACAGAGGAGTTCTTTCTCACCAATGAATGTTTGTCCACGTTTTGCCCCTCACCATGATGACTTGCTGGTGAATGCCAGGATTCCCAGTAATCTGGGAGTAATCAAGATTCCACAGTATCTCAATCTCCCTTTTCAGGAATTCTTTGCTCCAGGGATGGTGGGATTTTTGGGCTGGATGGTAAACAAGTAGGTTGATATTTGCCTTACTGTGATTTTACAGGTACAAAAATGTGTCTTTTTCTGAGTTGGACTTGTTCCTGGAGTGAAGAATGTCATTCCTTCAAGGTGTCTCCTACTTTCCCCAGCCTCCTCAGTTCCCTCAAATAGTGCTCTCAAAGAAGGAAAGGCAATCAGATCTACAAACAGTCCCCCTGATTCATGAGCTAGACAAATCCAGGACCCACACACCATTAGTAATCAAAGTTAAGGAAAGAAACCCATCCCATGAATACCCTAGTGTTACCGACCGTGTGGGGGTCTGCCGCAGTGGAACCAGGGTTTCTTGGTCCAGGAAGACACAGGTCCAACAGAAACATGACAAACTAACGTGACCACAGAGGTGTTTTAAAATCTGAGTGTATTTCTTGGGTATCTCTCAAAGTCCAGTCCAGTCAACATCTCGAATTAACCATCATATACATTTGTAAAAGGCTAGTTAGGCTTTCTCGGGCAATACAGGGTGTTTACCCCAAGTCTAGGGTCCATGTGGCTAAACTGCTTCTTCATCTTGGTCTCAATGTCTTGCTTGTGCTGTCTTTAAGAGTCCTTTTGCCTAGTCTGCTGGTTGTATTCTTCTCTGTGCCATGCTTGGGGCCATCGTGGGCCCTGGACGATCAGCTCTAATGGTTAGCTCTGGTAGCAGCTTCTAGCCTCTAGCCTGGTAAAGCTAACTGGCTGCAGCTTGATGAATTAACTAACTCATTTCTCCTCTGAGTGTCTCTCCCTTAGGTAGAGAGAATCTTTTGCCTCTCTGTAAATCAAAAAGTATCTACTGTCTCTCTGTCTGCCTCACTGACATTCTCTCTCTCCCTCTCTCTCTCTCTCCCTCTCTCTCTCTCTCTCTCTCTCTCTCTCTCTCTCTCTGTGTGTGTGTGTGTGTGTGTGTGTGTGTGTGACTCTCTGTGACTCAATTAGTCTCTCTGAATTAGTAAATATAAATTGTATCTGAATCCCTGAATCACACCAGGTTAAGCTAAGAAAAGTTGTTTTCCTTAAGGGCTCCCTGTGTGAGGCCTGTAATACAAAAGGCCAATTCTTCATAAACCTTCCCTTGCTAATCAGGTGGGCCTGAGATAGCCTGTCTGCAAGCCAAATCAAGAGTCAACAGGTAGAACTAGATTAACTTGTGGGGGGAGGTATCTAGGGACCAACTCAAATGTAAATTTTACCTACCCCAAATACTCATTTTTTCTGGCAGGGACCTCATAAGATTATTCACATGTAAATATCCTTAGTCTGGGCTATTGTTTGGAAAACCATCTGCCCTGAAAGGTAGTTGACTAGAACCTGAGACTGGAATTTCTGGAATGCCTTTTTTTACCATAATATCATAAATGGTTGGAGCAAAGCAAAGTAGAATTATTTGTTATATGATGGATTTTAACATATCTATATTTGCATGATTAGGCCATGTTTTAGCTATAAGCAAATAGGAGAGTTTAAGATATTGCCAAGTGAGATTTATCTGCTTCTAAATATATGGGGAGGTCCATTATTCCCAGGAGACATTTTTTCTTTCGCCTCTGTCTGTAAAATATCATGTTTACAGACCTTCACTGGTCCACCGTGGCACCCTAGTTCCTAGAGATGGGGCTCAATGGTGGCTCACTCGCCTGGCACATAGTGCTTCTGCTGCAGCAAGTCCACCTTTAGAAGGCTCTTGTCCTGTTCTAGATCATACTGGAGATTTTCAAACCTCCAGGAGGAAGGCAGCTGGAGCACAGCCCTGTTAGGGGCCTACCGTGCCAGCTGTTGAGCCTCATCCAGCTCTATAAACTCTCCAGTATCACCTTAGGTTAGTCCCTCCATCTGTAAGGGAAAAATGTTCAAAAACTATTTTGATTTTTTTCTCAGTTTTTAAAAACTGTTATAAGTTGAGATGTTATGAAAAACATAAAATTTCTCCAATTGTCCAGAAACATTATTTTGGAAATAAAAAAAAAAAAATCAGCATAGCAATGTCTCAGTCACAGTTCAGGTGATACATATGCATGGCCTGGATAAGGTACAAGATCAAAGTGAGCAATTTGGGAAACTGTATGCCTGCCCTCTAGGGGACACAACGCAGCACTGCAGTGAAGGCTTTGATTATTCCTAGAGTTCAGAATCCTGCAGGACTTCAAAAGTTCAATCTCTAAATCTTCTTATAATCAGAGCAACCTTCTCACAGGAAGCCAAAGCATACTGCAGAGAGCCTGTAATCAGCATGTAAGCATGCAAAAGTTCCCAAGAGTTATCCGGGCAGTCGTGGAGCACGCCTTTAATCCCAGCACTTGCAAGGCAGAGGCAGGAGGATTTCTGAGTTCGAGGTCAGCCTGGTCTACAGAGTGAGTTCCAGGACAGCCAGGGCTACACAGAGAAACCCTGTCTCAAAAATACCAAAAACAAAACAAAACAAAACAAAATTCCCAAGAATGGAAGCTTTCCTCTGAATATAATGTTCCTGAGGGGAAAAAGGACGAAGGCAGGACTCACTGTCCTCTGCAATTGACACTTCCATTGCTAGGTTTGGGTTTTTTATTGGAATATGTGTGAGGAGACAAAGAGGACAAGATATTCAAAATACACTAGATACCTCAAAAAGGAAGATGGGGATATGATCCCCATGAGGACTAAAGATGAAATATTGTTTTCTAAACAGAAGTTTCTTTTGATGACACAGATGATTGTTTGAAGTTTTCTTTCTCTGGATATGGCTGAGACCCATGAAGTTGACCATAATCCCAACGATGTCAGGGGACTCACACGGCTCCACCTGCTCCTCCAAAACTAGCCTGTGACCTCATCTTGGACAGAGAGAAGTGATGCTGCACCTTTATATCCAAGGTCTTTTACTACTGGTTGGTCAGTTCCTCCTGCTTCACCAGGTGTTACAGTCTTTCCTTCAGTTACTCCCCTTTCTGTTCACTAGAAGATTGTGTTCCTAGGGTAGGGTTAGGTGCATCCATATACATACATACATACATACATACATACATACATACATACACACTTACATACCTACACAAATACATACTTCGAAAGACACACACAAACTTCCGAATACATTCTGAATACATTCTGAAATGTATGTATGTACAAGTGCAAGCATAATGTACTGCATCCACATGTTTACCTTGTAAGATAAAGTTAATGTAAGATGAGATCATCCTGGACACTATTAAGAAAAATGTTATCTATCATTAACCCACAACTTCACTATCCATACTCTGCATCCCAGAGGCAGGAAAGCAAAAGAAGCTTTGAGCACCTGGATGTGTTGAAGGTTGTGTATTTTCCCCCCTGTTTTTATATTTTTATTTAATTTTATATGTGTGGGTGTTTTGCCTGCCCGACTATGTGTGTACCACATGCATATTTGGTAACCAACAGAGGAAAAGAGTGGGGGATTAGTCAATGAAGTGCTTGTGCTGTAAACCTAATGGATAGACACTGTGCATTAGAGTCTAGGGTATTTCAGCCATGCCTGCTTATAATGTTCCCTGTGGTATGCAGAAAAGATTTGGTTCCCTAGCAAAGGACTTCTGGAGAGTGCTGGAGGAGCTCTGTCCCCACTCTGTTGATGTCACCTAATACTTTCAAGTTGCTCTGAGGTGAGCAGCTTCCTTCAAGAGGAGCTCTCTAACCCACAGATTGCCTCCACAGCAATGAGCTCTGGAAACTAGAAAATCTCTATCTGGAAGTCAAAATAAATTTTCTTTTCTCTTTTATGAAGGCTATAAGCTTGTTCAATATGTAGAGTCTAAATGTCAACAATAGCAGGAGAACGATTAGGGGTAGGTATGAGGGTTGTTAACCAAGGGGAGGAGTTAAACCAAGATTTAAACCAGCTGTGACTCTGTTCTCTTTCTCTCTTCCACTTGGCTAGCCTTCTCTCCCCTTGGCCACCATCATATCTCAGTTTGTACACCTAAGTCCCCAGGTCTTTCCCTTTAACCATCCCATGGCTTCTTTACCTTTTTGGTTGAATTAGATTGCTATGGGGTTACAGGTGGCATTTGCTCAAGGGGTATCCCAGTACCCCTTGTGCCCCTGATAGGGTCCCCAGTCATATAATTTCTTTTTACCATGATCAAGTCCCAGGAGGAGGAGGGGTTCCAGTAGGAATCTCCTGTAGACTTGCATCCCCAGGTGTCACAATATAATTGTTCTGGGCCTCTCCACCTGTGAACTTCTGCTTGGCTTCTTCCATCCCAAGGGTAAATGTAAATAGTATTCTCATGAAGGTGATATCTCAGTGGAGGGAATGCACATCCTGTCACCCTCCTCTCAGCTCAGGACCCTCTCCTTCCCATACAGGCAGCTTGCTTCCACTTGTACTTCTGTCATGAGTGGGGATGTCCCATGACTCAAGGCCTGCTGCTAGTTGGCACAGGTTGAAAGTGAGGTCTGGCCACCACATGTTTGAAGGCCTTCAGCCAGGCGACCTTGTCTCTGGTTCCAGCAGAGACCACAGTCCAGGTTTGGTGGACAGGCTCATGAGGGCTACATAGTGAGGAAGGAGAAAGCAGAATCCAAATGTAGCACCAGGAAGTCATAATCAAGGCTGAATGATCTTGAGCTTGGGTGGATGAGCCTAACTTCTTAAGCTCTTTGTATCTTTTGGGTATTAGCCTTCTATCAGATAAATGTTTAGTAAAGAACTTTTCCCAATCTGTAGGTTGCAGTTTTATTGTATTGGCAGTGTCCTTTGCCTTACAGAAGCTTTTCAGTTTCATGAGGTCCCATTTGTCAATCGTTGATTTTAGAGCCTAAGCCATATTTTGAATATTAGTCCTCTATCAGATGTGGAGTTGGTGAAAAAAAAATGGTCTCATTCTGTAAGCTTGTGCTTTGCTGTGCAGAAATGAGTCAGTTTCATGATCCCATTTATTAATTGTTGATCTACATGCCTGTGCTAAAGAGATTCTGTCAACAAACGTTGTTCCTGTGCCAATGAGTTCAAGGCTATTCTTACTTTCATGTTTTTCATGTTCAGTATATATGGTTTTCTGATGAAATCTTTGATTCATTTAGAGATGAATTTTGTGCAGGTGACAAATATGAACCGATTTACATTCTTCTACATATGGCCATCCTGTTTGACCCGCACCATTAATTGAAGATACTGTTTTATTTTCCTTCTGTATTTCTGGGTTATTTACCAAAAATCAGGTATCCATAGCTGTCCATATTTTTGTTTGTGGCTTCATTTAATTCCATTGATAAAATAATATATTTTATCAAATAACTTGAGAGTTTATTACTATACCTCTGTAACTGGAAATCAGGAATGGTGTCTTTATCATGCAGGCTTGCTTTTAACTATTCTGATTTTTTGTTTTCCATAGGATGACAAAATTATTCTTTCATGATATATAAAAAATTGTGTTAAAATATTGGTGTGGATTTGCATTGAATCTGTTGATTGCTTTTGATCAAATGACCATTTTTACTACATTAATCCTACTGATAAATGAGCATGGGAGATCTTTGCATCTTCTGAAATTTTCTTCAATTTCTTCAAAGACTTCAAATTTTTAATCAAACAAGTCTTTCACTTGCTTTGTTAGAGTTACCCTAAGGTATTTTATATTATTTGAGGCTATTGTGAAAGATCTTGTTTCACTATTGTCTTCTCAGTCTCTTTGTAATTTGTTTATGGAAAGCCTACTAATTTTTTAAATTTAATCTTATATCCAACTCCTTTCTTAATTCTTCTTTGAAAATCTGGTAGTATTATATGAGAAAAACATTTTGCCCTGAGATTTTTTGGTTGGTAGTCTTTTATTAGCTGCTTCTATTTCACTTGTGGTTTATAGGTCTGTTAAATTGTCTATTTGATCTTAATTTATCTTTCATAAGTGAGGACAATAGAGAAAACTGTCCATTTCTTTTAGATTTGAAAATTGTGTAAAGGGTTTTTTGTTTGTTTGTTTGTTTTTAAAGTATACCCTCATGATTCTCTGGATTTACTTGGTTTCACCTAAGTCCATGTTTTTCTTTCAAATTTCGTTAATTTTGATGTTCTCTCTCCATCATTTCATTAGCTTTGATAAAGGTCAATCTGTATTGTTAATATTCTCAAGGACTCTACTCTTTGTTTAATTGATTCTTTTTGATGTTCTCTTTGTTTCTATTTTATTTATTTCAGTCCTCAGTATGATTACATGTTGCTGTGCATTGCTTTTTGGTATGATTACTCCTTTTGGTTCTAGAGTTTTCAAGTGTGCTGTCAGGTTGTTAGGATGATATCTTTCCAACTTACAATAAGAATGAAGTATATAATAAACTACATTCTCAACTATGCTTTCATTGTGTCCAATAAGTTTGGTATATTATGTACTTATTTTCATTGAATTGGAGAAAGTCTTTAATTTCTTCCTTTTTTCCTCTCTTGATCCATTATTTTATTCAGTGGATAATCATTCAACTTCCATGAGTTTGTCAATGTGCTGTTGTTTCTATTGTTGCTAATATTCATCTTTAATCCCTGATAGTCTGATGGGGTACAGGGAATCATTTCAGTTATCCTACATCTGTTGAGCCCTACTTTGTATCCAAATATGAAGTCAATTTTGGAGAATGCTCTAAGGTACAAAGTAGAAGTTATACTCTTTTGTGTTTGGGTAAAAGTTAATCCCTGGTAGTCTGATGGGGTACAGGGAATCATTTCAGTTATCCTGCATCTGTTGAGACCTGCTTTGTCTCCAAATATGAAGTCAATTTTGGAGAATCTTCTAAGGTACAAAGTAGAAGTTATACTCTTTTGTGTGGGTAAAAGTTCTGTAAATATCTGTTTGGTCCCTTTGGTTTATAATGTCTCTTAGCTCTGATATTTCTCTCTTTAGTTTTTGTTGGATGACCTGTCCATTTCTGAGAGGTCCCTTGGTGGGTATTGAAGTCTCCCACTATCAGTGCATGTGGGCATACCTATTATTCAATCCATAGTAGTGTGTTTGCTACTGTTGCTGCTGTTGTTATTGTTGTTGTGTTGGGTGTTTTTACACACTTGGACATCTGATAGGCAGGACACATTTTTGGCCAAAGGCTTTGTAGGTGGGTTGTTATCCTTATCCTTGCAATGGGAATGCTGCCTGGCTAAAGGAAGTGGACACTAAGGATCCAGGATCCACTTCTCTCCCTGTTAGGAGTCTCAGCTAGATTCGCCCATAGACCCTCTGGGCCTCCCCTGATCCCAGGTCTCTGGAACATCCCGAGATTGCCTCCCCACTCCCACTGATCTTTCTTCTCTATCCCCTCTTCTCCCTACATAAGATCTTCCCTGGCCTGCTCACCACCCCATTCCTTTTTCCAGCCAGTTCCCTCTTCCATCAACCTCAAATATCTATTTTGTTTTCCCATCTAAGAAAGATTTATCCATCCTTTCTTTTGTCCTCCATGTTTTTTGGTTTCTTTAGGTCTGTTGATTATAGCATCGTTGTCTTGTACTTTATGGCTAATATCCACTTTTAAGTAGGTATATGCCACACATGTCCATTTGGTTCTGTGTTACCTAACTCTGATTATTTTCTAGTTTCATCCATTTGCCTGCAAAATTTGTGATGTCCTTGTTTTTAATGGCTGAATAGTATTCCCTTTATGTAAAACTACCACATTTTCTGCATCATAACCATTCTTCAGTTCACGGACATCTTTGTTGTTTCCAGATTCTGGTGATTATAAATAAAGCCGCTATGAACATGGTTTAGCAAGTATCCTTGTGGGAAGTGTAGCATCGTTTGGGTATATGCCCAAGTGTGGTTTGGCTGGGACTTGAGGTAGAACTATTCCCAATCATCTGAGGAACCACAAAAATGATTTCCATTGTGACTTTATGAGTTTGTACCCCCAACCCCCCAAAAATAGGAGGGCTACCATTGCTACACAACAAGCCTGACAACATGATTTTATTCTTTATTTTCTGTATGTTGTGAAGAAGAGGGCATTGATTGCCTGTCTAACTGTCTGCCTTCTGACCAGCCTGCCTGTCTTCTGGTCTGTCTTTCTGTCTATGAACCCTTGCATGTCTGGTGCATTCATATGCTGATGAAGGGGTCAGTTCTGCTGAAATTAAAGTTGTGGATGGCTGTCAGCTCTTTCTTGCCTTCCCCGTGGGTGGTGAGACTTCTGGCCCTGATCTACAATTCTTGGGGCATATACAGTCCTGGAAAACAATGATGGCCAACATGCCTGTAGACCTGATTTTATTATTGTTTTGTGTGTCTGTGTGTTTGGTGAGGGAAATGCCTGCCTGCCTGGTTCATTGCCAGCAAGTAACTCTATCATAAGCCAGATGAAGGAGTCAGATCAGCTAAAATTAAATTTATAGTTGGAGGTCAGGTGCCAATTGCTTGCCCTGTGTATGGAGGGATTTAAACCCTTGAAACATAGAAACATAGTGGGCAAAGCCAGAAGGGCTATTTGTTAAGATTCTGTCAGCCATTTTAGTATTATAGAGTTATGTCTCAGGAACTCCTTAGTTACGTTAAATAAGAACTATGGGAACTACAATACATGTGTGTGCTAGTTTTCCCATTTTAACTTAAAGATACTTGATTATCTCTAAGGTATACAGATAAAATAATGCTTATATCCTTGAGATACTTAAAAATAAACAAACTACCACCACTAACAACAACAACAATAACAACAAAAACAATTTAAAAAACCTGTGACTAACAACTACAACAACAAAAACAACAACAACAAATATTCAAATTGCAAATTTCTTGTGCCCTTGATCCATGGCTACTTTCATTACTTTTCGCATGCAAGGAAGGGGTCAGAATCCCTAACATTTGAATCTAAAGCTTCAGTCAAATAGCTACTGATGTAGTAAATAGTTCTGGTCCTTGATTCTGGAAGCTTCTGTGGTTTCCATGCTGTAACTTTCCTTAACTTCTCCTCCATAGACAGATGAAGGAGACATGCATTGAGGGCTGCTGAAACTGTTATGTCCCCTCTCTTACATGTATGTTTCTATTACCTATTTACTACCTACTGCATGTTTGTGTTTGAAAGAGATTTACTTATTTATTTTTTCAGTATGTACTAGGCCACAATTCCTGCAAAAACAAACAAACAAACAAACAAACAAAAAACAACCAATCAGACTACGGAAATCAATACAGTATTGCACTTATCCAATGTGGGATCGAATCTCTGGGTTCTAACTCTGTCTTACCTACAGAAGGATTTCCAGAATAACTATAAATATTTATATTTATCTATTTATTTAATCACTCTTTATTGTCTGTCTATAGTTCTTTCTGCCTCTGTCTTTCAAGGCTACACAGTGAAACTCCATCTCAAATAAACCAAAACTAGCTAAGTCTGCCTGGTACGGAGAAGGACTCAAGGACAATAATTATGTTTGTCTCTTATTATGCATTTTAATGAAAAATATCAATAAGATTTAAAATTTGAATGGACGATATAAACCCCATTCATCTACATTTAAGGACCTCATTTGCCTCCATTTAAGGATCAGGTATGATTTTTAAAAAGTTATAAGACACAAGCTACAGGCATTGACTATACGTTCCAGATACTAAGTCATAAAACAGGAGCTCAAAGAACAGACCATAAAATCCAGAACAGATCATAAAATCCCCAAGAACAGCTTGGGAACAATCACAAAGATTGGGAAATACCATATCACAGAAAAAAACATCTGGGTTGGGCAGCCCTATTTAATCACATGGTTGAATGTTCATGACCCTGGAATACAGAACAGGAAGCACCTATTAGACTCTAGCACCCATCAGTGAAATTGCAGATTACCTAATGCTTCTAGAAAGTTCCCTTGGTTCCTTATAAGAAGGCATGCATACCTTTTTTGGGATCCCCATTTTAGAGAATGGTTGACTCCTGCATGCTGTTGGTTTCTGCAGAATAAACATTGTTTATTGTTTATTGTTTATTGTATGTTTTTGCATACTATCTGAGGCTCTGGTCTTCCTTCATCAATTTTTGTACAAATACAAATGATTGATTCATGTATCTTGGGATCTTATGAGACTTCTGGTTGCTTTTGGGTGCTTCCTCACAATTCTGCACATTCAAACTGAGTTTAATTAGGTTCTGGTTCTCTAGAGATTACTAAACAGAGAAAAAAAAATATGACCTGCCAAATTAGGTCACAGGGCTGCTTCCATCTTTGGGAAGTTATTAGCCAAGATGGAAAGATAGATACCATCCACATGGCAACATACATCTTGGTGAGGTCAATCAAATGACCAAACAAGAAATTAGAAACAAATAAACAAGCAGACACAAAAACTTCCATGGGCTGAAGAAAGAACAAGAAATTGGGAGTAGACATACATGCCTTTAATCTCAGTCTCAGAGAGGCAGCAAAAGACGAACTGAGTTTCTTCCTTGACAGGGATTTCTCCACACCGACAAATCCTATGTCAAATACACCCTGTCCCACCCCCCTCAAAATTATCCATTTTACCTTTCCAGACTTATGTCCGAGGAGACTCCTACTTATGTTACACAAAAACAAAACAGTATGTGGTAGAAATTGTTAATCCCAACCCATGAGTTCTTATCCTACCTTAATTATTTAGAATTATTTAGAATCTAAAAATTTTAGATTTTGGATAAAAGACATACAACTTTTATTATTTATATGCCTTAAATGACACAAGAAGAAGCAGGCAGATATCTACCCTCCATCTCATTAGAATTTACCTTTTTATCAATAACCTCAAATGATTACTGATTATGTTTCATTTGTGCTGATATTACCATTAATTGGCCAGTGAAGATTACAGCTTTTGGAGATGGCTCAGATGGAAGGTACCTATCTGATGCTCTTTCTATGGATGCTTGAGTTCAATTCCAAGGGAGCCACATAGAGGGTCCTCCTAGTTTATGGTGCCCTCTTCTGGCACGTAGGCTTATATGCAGATTGCCATGCATATACATCAAAAATGAATGAATAAATAAATAAATAAATAAATAAATAAATAAATAAAACAAGGCAATAGAAGATTATGGTTTTTACTTTACAGTTATATCTTCCCTCTAGTGTTATTGTTTCTTGAACTTAGATAAAGTCCTGTTTAACTTCTTTCTTTCTTCCTTCCTTCCTTCCTTTTCTTCTTTCTTTTTTTTTTTTTTTTGGTGGCAGTTGGAGCTATACTTTTCCCCAGAGACTGATTTTATTCTGTGGCAAGGGTTGTATAATGTTGTGCTTTCCACATGTTGTCTTCCAGCCTTGGATGTCTCTTCCCTACACCATCAGGTTGTGTGTAAGACAGGGGTGTAGTTATCTGGCCTAAACACTGTGACCTCTGCACTTCTCACTGTAGTTCTTGGATTTCCTGTGGACATGTGTACTTTGAAGTCCTCACACAGTTCACTCTGTTCCTGAGTTCCATTTGAACCTCTTCCCCAAGGCCAGAAGGGAGGTTGATCCATTTCAGTGCATGCCCTCCCTGTCCATTGCAGGAATGCCCCATGCTTGAGAACCCCCCAGTGCTCCTGGAGCATTCCAGGCTTTGACCCTCAAGGTACTCACTTCTGAGTTGATGGTGGTACTTTCTGTTTCTTGGTGTGTCAGCTGTGCTCCATTTTGCAGTAAGAGGCCTGAGGGGGCCAAAAGAAAGTATGGAGAAAGAGGCTCTGGCATTGCCCATTGTCTGAAAAGGGAGTCCTTTTTTGGATGAGTGTCTGCCCCAAGCTGCTGCATTCCTCTGTAGGGCCATGTAGAGAGGGGCTGAATGGTAAAGGCTAGTTTCTTTTTGTCAATGACCTTTTGCTACACTGTGTGGGGGGCCAGTATCTGTCCGTCTCTGGTCTCGAACACTCAGGATACCCTGGAGGACAGGCCTTAGTGCGGATGCTCCACACTTACCGTGGAGGTCTTATGTGCTGCATTTCACTCATGGAGCTAGTTTATGGTTGTTGTGGTCTGGAGCTCATTGGGTACTCTGAGGGTACATTCCACCCTCAATGAGAAAAAGTTGCATTCTTTAGGTATCTGAGAACCTTCCGATGCTAAGGGAGCATTTCAGGCTTTGACCATCAAGGTGCTCACTTCTGAGTTGATGCGGCCTGCTATGCTCTGAAGGGGATTATATGGATGCACAGTCCCACCCCAAGGCACGCTCTAAACATCTTCTGCAGTAGTTTTGGCCATGGGAATCCCCACTCCACTCCTGTCTTCGGTGGGGTGAGCATTTGCTTTTTAGTTTATTGTGGCCCATGCCTCCTCCCTCAAGATTTGAGGATGTATCTCACAGGTAGAGCTATTGTCCTTTCTTTTCACATCCCTCAAGCTTTTCACACAGAACCAATGAAATGTGCTCCAGGAGTGTTTGCCATCCCACAGCCTTGGTCAAACTGGGTACACCTGGAAGGAGAGCAGGGGACAGGGGGTGCTGAAAGAGAACGGTCTAGAAAGAGAATCGTGAAGCCCCGACAATGTTCTGATCAAGGCCCAATGTTTAATGGATAACTCTGAATTTAAAGGGGAGAAACCCATCCCCCAATATGCCAGAATCTGGTCAAGAAAACAGGCTCAGCTGCTCAGTGGGTAGCTGGCTCCTTGCAGGAAGCTGCAGATCTGGAAGAACAATAGACTTCTCCTAGTTCTGAAGGCTACACCCTAGGTAGGCAACTGTGGCAAAACAAGGTCTGAATTACCCTGCTCAAGGCTGGAGGAAGGGCACAATTCCTCCCTATTTATTTATTAAAAATTAGCTGGACTGGGGCACTGGATTGACTTATCCTCTATGGTCCTTCCTGGGAATTATGGTGGTTGGTTGCTGCATCTGGCTTACCACTGTGTCTATACTCTCTCTTACCCATCCCAGAGGACACTAGCAGATTACTTGTGTTATTTAAGCAAACACAGCAATATTAGTGTTTATTAATAAACAAATAAGGCATTTCAGTTCATGCCTCTCTCTTAGGTTGATAAGAGTCATAGATCATCAGTGGCCTGTTTTTGACTGCTGGGTCCAATTTGAGCATCCAGAGGACTGCAAGCATGGCACACACATGAACTGGATGGGAAGGTCATGTACCACAATGGATCAGTCAACCACACTTCCAGGCTTGGGGAAGAGGTTTAAATGGAACACAGGAACTGAGTGAACTGCATGAGGATAACAGAGAACATGATGTCCACAGGGACCCCATGAACCACCTTAAGATATATAGAGGATCACAGTCTTTGGGCTGAATAGCCACACCCCAGTCTTCTACACACCATTAACATTGACAGGGAGGAGAGGCAGGGGCCTGCTGGCAGAACGAGGAGTGTGGCCACCACTTGCAATGAATGACTATTCCCCATGAGTGTCCATTTCTCAAATGGCATGGTGTAGGTTCCAGCCAGAAGAGAGTACAAGAACACCACATCAGTCCACAGAAACGGAGAGTGGCAGATGTTATAGGGAACAACAAGCTGGATCTTCTGTGGACAAAATGAGCAAGCTGGGACTCAAAAGTGAACAATTCAAGCAACCAAACCAAGAACAACAGAAAAAGCAGGACAAAGAGCCTCCTCCCCCCACCAAAAAAAGAGCAAAAAATTTTTGAGAACTGCACTTCTCCACGCAGCAAATGATGGAGGCTCAGAAACAAAAAGGCATCAAATAACAACAACAACAAAAACTTGCTGGCTTAACCCCAGACAGCAATGCTGTGAAAAGGGCAAAGTAGTGCACTTAGGATTTACATGGCAGACAAACAGAGACACACAAATCGAGGACCTGTGGAAATTTGGGAACTCAGTGAAAGAAACACCAAGTGGACCTGTCATGGAGGAGAAACAGGAATCTTCAGCACACACAAGTGCTCTCCTTGCCCTTAGCTCCACCATTCACTCAGTCCAGGTGACAACGAACATGGAGAAAGAGGGAACGCCTGGCATGCAGATATATATTAACATACTGTTCTTTGGTTGGTGACATTAAAGAACAGGACACTTCAATGCTGTTGGCTTTTCTGGCCACCTGTTTTTCTGCCCTATGGCTCACGGCTCACAGTTCCTGAAGCTCCATTTGCTATGATTCCTGTTTCCTGTGTTTACTTACTTGGATGAGTGAATTCTCTGGTGTGGCTTGTGACAATCAGGCACTGTGCATTATTTGTGTGTATTCTGATCATTTTAAATTTCTTATTCTGTGAATTTATTGTACATTGACCTCTCCAACATCAAATCCAACATTATTGTTGTTGTTGTTGTTGTTGTTATCTCGGGTTAGAGGGGTCCCACAGGACAAAAACAAACTAGTAAGACTCCAAGCTTCAGAGACACCAACAGGATGGGCCACTTCTCTTGGAAACTGGGACCATAGCATCCTTTCATATTCAGAAATTCAGATCCCCAGCCACAGGAACTGAGTGGCTCCTGAAGTAAAACAAAAACAAAAAGGTTCTGAAGCTCTAGTGAGCCCAAGCCGGGCAACATTGCCTTGGAATCCTGGGCCACAGCATCCTCTGGACCTCAGTGATCCAGAGCTCCAACCTAGGGGCTCACATTGGAAAAAAATGACCTGAAGCTCCATTGAGTCCAGACTGGGCCACATCCGCTGGGAGGATGGGACCACAGCATCCTTTAGGCTCTGAAATCCAGAGCTCCAAGAAGTGAAGGAAGGCTGGTGTCAAAAACCTCCAGTTTCTTCCCAGTTCTGTCTTTGTCAACTTGTTTGGGGATGGGAGTGGGGTTTAAAGGTCTTCCCTCCCTGCCTCAGAAATCCAGTGGGGAAGTGGTTAAAGGCAGGGTTAACATCTGTGTTTTGTTGTTGCTTAATAGGGGAAAGTAGCAAGGATATTGACTCATTTTCTCATAAAACTCAGCTCAAATATCACATAACTATTATTTTCATTAGTATGGATTCTTGAAAGAAATGAACTAATGTGATTGATGATTAGATGAGGTGCATAGATAAGTCAGAACTAATTATAGAAATTGACTCATACAGTCAATAATAATAATAATAACAATAATTCCTATGCTATGTCACATCTCTCCTAAGCTGGTTTTTTTTCCAGAAAAAAAGATTTTTACCTTATATAATTATAACAAAACATTTTGTAAATGATATAAAATCAAATTTCAGAGAGACAGGGACAAAACATATTAACCAAATATCCAAAACAAAAAACTAAAAGCTATCTGTCCATATTTAGAAAATTCTGATATTAGTAGCAGTAAGAGAAGCAATGTATATCATTTAAACAACATTCACTGATCTTTGCAGCCATGCAGACTGTCATTGTTTATACATTAACAGTGACCTCTGACAGCTAAATTTTCAAACTAATCTGGACTGTCTCCAACTCGCCAGCAAGGCATTAACAACCCCCTTAAAATTAGAGTACAGATAGAATAGATTTTTTAAAGGTTTATTTATTGATTTTGTGTATGTGAGCTTCATTCAAACTAACAGCAGAGGGCAACAGATCCCATTACAGTCTCACTATGTTGCTCAGGCTGGTCTCTAAACTCCTGGGCTTAATACCTCTGCATATTCCAAGGAGCTAGGACTGCAGGTGCCCACCATCTGCCTGGCTCCAAACAGCCCTTTGAATATCCTGCTTTGTAATCTGTAGTAGCCTAAATAACTCTTGTCTCTTTTTTGTTCAAACTTAAAATCGTTTTTGTTGTACATGATTACGATAATTTAACCTAATAAAGACTACTGACATCCTTGGTTTGAAGCGCAGTATTCTTTTTCAGTAGAGTATTCAAAAATCAATGTTTCTGTTGTGATATTTTGGCAGTCTCTGAAATCAAGGCTAGTGCTTTCCCCACACTAAGAAAGTGTCTCTTTAAATGAATTACTAGTAATAGTGAAATAACCAGTTTCTAGGGCTTACTGTATAAAACTTAAGTGTTGTAAGCATCTTCCAAAATGTAATTCCTTCAACACTGAAATCACATATTTTTTATTATTCTATTATAAACTCCCATTTTACAAATAAGGAAAAGGTTGCATAGAAATATTAAATAATTTTCTTTAGTTCACATAACCAGAAAACAAAGGAGCTGAAATTCATACCTAAACTATTTGTCCCTAGAACTTGGGCTTTTAACTATTAAGCCATACTCCTAATTTCTAGATACAGGTCCTTGACTCAAGTATCACAGTGTCTTTCTGGAAGCTTCAGGAGAGAGGCAGTGACCTCTCTCTGTTATTACTATCTCTGTTCTTTAGTGGGGGGCTAATATCCTTTTAGTTCCTCGAGATATCCCAGAGAATTCATGTTGCCTATGATTTTACCCTGAGCCAGCTTTGACCTTTGACCTAAACAGAAACTTCAGCTTCTTCACACTCAGGATAAATGTCTTCATTCCTGCTAGAATTCATTTTGTTATCAACACAGTTGCATGTCTATCTGGGACACTTGCCCAACAGTAGATTAGGAGCAATCAGTTGTTCATCAAGAGGTGATCGTTTGCTCATGAAGCACTATTTTGTCCACCCAGTTTTTAGAAAAGTTGAGATATACTGAAAGATCATTGGATGAATTAATGCAAGGGTTTCAGGAAGAGAGGGAGAGGAAGCAGGTAACACCCAAGAGTAGGATGCTGGCCTGACCTCTATAAAGGAGAGAAGGCAAGAAAAAGAACCAGTCTTTAACATAGGGTACGACAGACTCAGTCAATCAGTGCCGGGTGTCCAGTCAAAGGCATGGGTGAAGGGTGTTTCCTGTCTCATATAAATAGGCCTGTGCTGCTCCATCTGGCACTGATGAGAAGAAGAGTTCACAAGTGCAGCCTCCATGTGAGGTTAGGGAGGAGGAGATGCAGAAGCCTGGCTGCCCAGATTGACAATCAGATCTGCTGCCCAGATTGGATATCAGAGGCACGATTTGTGTTTTTGTTGGTTTGTGGGAGTTTTTTTTTTCCTTTTCTTGTTTTTTATTTTTCAAGGACAGGGTCTCATTGTATATCCCTGGCCAGTCTGGGACTCACTATATGTGGCAGGCTAGTCTCCAGTTCGAGATCTGCCTGTGTCTTCTGGGATTAAAGGCTTGTGCCACTATGCCAGCTCAGAGACCTATTTTCCTGGCCACCATATTGAGGTCTCAGAGGTGAACAGGACATGTAAAGTTTAAACTTTCCAATGTGGCTGTGTCTTTTAACCACCAAGGATGGAAACTCCTTTCCCACTACCAATACCCAAGCCCATTTGAAAGTTATTGATTCCTTGATCAGTCTTTTTCTCCTTTCTTTTTTTCTGTCTTAAATCTGACAGTTGATCTTGCATGTCTTCAGACCCCAGGTGTGTCCCTGCCTGCCATGCTAAACTCTGTACTGCCTAAACTCAGTAACTCCTGCACTCAGGAGCTGGAAATAAGCAGAAGTGGTGGTAAGGTCAGGTTAGGGTGGTGGAGAAGCTACTTTCATGATGTTCCACAAGATGGCCATTTTCAGCTTTCTGATGAAATTTCATACTTGAGTTTTTAATGATTTAATTTTATCAATTTTATCTGCTAGCCAAGTTGACTCCCCTTTCCTTTATTTTTGGTGAGAAGATACAAATGTAAAATGATGGTGATGATGATGTAGTTCTGGCTTACCTGGAACTGTCAGGAGATCACAGTTGTGCTGTTCCCCATAGAGAGATCAGTCCTTTCTTGAAAGAAAGTGTGAAAGAGATGGAGAGGGGGGGGGGGTTAAACAGGGAGACAGAGAGATAGAGAGACAGAGAGACATAGAGAGAGAGACAGAGAGAAAGAGAGACAGAGAAAGAGAGACAGAGAGAGAAAGATGGACAGAAGGAGGGAGGTAGGAAAGCAAAGAAGGAAGGAGGTAAGAATGAAAGAAAAGGAGCCTTAGATTTCTGGGGGTGCAAACCGTCAGGGGTCTGCCTGCACTCAGGAACTGAGCACATAGGCGGCTTTTGTCTGCCAGCCCACCGGGCTCAGGAAGCTGTGGAAGGAGAGAAGCCCCGCAGCCATATATGCTGTCTGCAGGGACACAAAAGGATCACTAGGTACTGTAACATCCTGAGCCTTAGATTTCTGGTGGTGCAAACTGCAAGGGGTCTGCCTCCACTCAGGAACTGAGCACATAGGCGGCTTTTGTCTACCAGCCCACCGGGCTCGGGGCCCGTGTCCTGCCCAGGAAGCTGTGGAAGGAGAGAAGCCCCACTGCCATATTTCCTGTCTGCAGGGACACAAAAGGATCACTAGGTACTGTAACACCCTGAGCTTTAGATTTCTGGTGGTGCAAACCACCAGGGGTCTGCCTGCACTCAGGAACTGAGCACATAGGCGGTTCATCTGCAAGCCAGTCCATCGTAGGACCTGGGTCCTATGTGAGAATCAACAGAGGGAGTGACCCCCACCACAACTTCTTCCCTCCATAATAGAGCAGACAGAGAACACCTGGTTGACCTTGACAACCTAAGTATAGCATTGCTTGAGCCAAGATTGAGAAGGGCTCCAAAGGCACAAAAGAGGAAGCCAGCATATCAGTAATCTGTGCCAGAAGAAACCCAGTCATCCAGTGTTGCAGAAATAACCTTAAAGATCCACAGTAGGTTGAAGCTCCAGCCAGTGACAATAAGACCATCTAACTCCTGGGAGACCAGATAGCTAAAGGCAAATGTAGAAACATTACTAACAGAAACCAAGGCATTATGGCAGCATCTGAACCCAATTCTCCAACATTAGCAAGTCCTGGATACCCCAACACACCAGAAAAACAAGATTTGGATTTGAAATCACTAGTCATGATGCTAGTACAGGAACACATGAAGAACATACTTAAAGAAATTCAGGAGAAAATGGATCAAAAATTAGAAGCCCTTACAAGGGAAACACAAAAATCATTGAAAGAAATTCAGGAGAATACAAAAGCCAATAAGGAAGAAACGCAAAAATCACTTAAAGAAATACAGGAGAACCTTGATCAACAGTCAGAAGTCATGAAAGAGGAAACACCAAAATCGCTTAAAGAATTAGAGGAAAACACAAACAAGCAAATGACAGAACTGAGCAAAAATTTGCAGGATCTAAAAACAGAAGTAGAAACAACTAAGAAAGCACAAAGGGAGACAACTTTGGAGATAGAAAACCTTGGGAAGAAATCAGGGACCATAGATGCAAATATCAACAACAGAATACAAGAGATAGAAGAAAGAATCTCAGATGCCGAAGATACCATAGAAATCATGGACTCAACAGTTAAAGAAAATGCAAAATGCAAAAAGCTTGTAACCCAAAAATATCCAGGAAATCCAGGACACAATGAGAAAGCCAAATCTAAGGATCATAGGTATTGATGAGTGTGAAGATCTACAACTTAAAGGGCCAGCAAATATCTTCAACAATATTATGGAAGAAAACTTCCCTAACCTAAAGAGAGAGATGCCCATGAATATACAAGAAGCCTACAGAACTCCAAACAGACTGGACCAGAACAGAAATAACTCCCGTCACATAATAATCAAAACCCCAAATGTACTAAAGAAAGAAAGAATACTTAGGGCAGTAAGAGAAAAAGGGCAAGTAACATATAAAGGAAGACCTATCAGAATTACACCAGATTTCTCACCAGAGACCATGAAAGCTAGAAGATCCTGGGCAGATCTCATGCAGACTCTAAGAGAAGAAAAATGCCAGCCAAGATTACTATACCCAGCGAAACTCTCAATCACTGTAGATGGAGAAACCATGACAAAACCACTACTGGGCATATATCCAGAGGATTCTTCAGCATGCAATAAGGACACATGCTCCACTATGTTCATAGCAGCCCTATTTGTAGTAGCCAGAAGCTGGAAAGAACCTAGATGTCCTTCAACGGAGGAATGGATACAAAAAATGTGGTATATTTACACAATGGAGTACTATTCAGCCATTAGAAACAATGAATTCATGAAATTCTTAGACAAATGGATGGAGCTGGAGAACATCATACTAAGTGAGGTAACCCAGTCTCAAAAGATCAATCATGGTATGCACTCACTGATAAGTGGATATTAGCCTAGAAACTTTGAATACCCAGGACATAATCCACAAATTAAATGATGTCCAAAAAGAATGGAGGAGTGAGCCCTGGTTCTGGAAAGACTCAGTGCAAGAGTATAGGGGAATTCCTGAACAGGGAAGTGGGAAGGGGTAGATGGAAGAATAGGGGGACAGAAGAGGGCTTATGGGACTTTCGGGGAGTGGGGACCCAGAAAAGGGGAAATCATTTGCAATGTAAATAAATAAATGAAAAAAAAAGAAAAAGAAAGAAAGAACAAAAAGAAAGAAAGAATAAAAGAATGAAAGAGAGAAAGAAGGAAGGAAAGGGAGAAAGAAAGGGCAAATAAATAAAATAAATAGAAACATAATTATAATTGAATTGGAACAAGCCAACACACACATACACACAGACACACACATACACACACAGGGACAAGGGAGAGCAGGGAATGGGATACGGCACATCTGCCTCCTTTTCTTTTTGTATTGGTTTTTTTTTTTTTGGAATTTTTTTGCACTTTTTATTGAATATATTCCTCATTTACATTTCAAATGTTATACCCTTTCCCAGTTTCCTCCCCTCCTCGAAATACCCCAACCCATCCTCCCACCCCCTGCCTCCAAGAATATGTCCCCCACCCAACACACTACCACCTACCCTCCCCCCTCGATTTTCCCATGCTGGGGCATCTATTGGGCATTTATAGGACCAGAGACCTGTCCTCCTACTGAAGCCCAACAAGGCATTCCTCTGCCACTCTTTTGGTTGGAACCATGTGTAACCTGTGGTTGATGGCTCAGTCCCTGGGAACCCTGGGGCATCTGGTCAGCCAAAATCATTATTCTTCCCAGACTAATTCTTAACCACCCAGCACTCCCAGAGCTCCCAGGGACAAAACCATCAACCAATGAGTACACATGAAGTTACCCATGACTCCAGAAGCATAGGCAGCAGAGGATGGCCTTGTTGGACATCAAAGGGAAGACAGGCCCATAAATGTTCTGTGCTGCAGTGTAGGGGAATACCAGGACAAGGAAGCAGGAGGGGTTTGATTGGGGAACAGGGAGAGCTAAGATAGCTCATGGGATTTTCACGGGGGTGGGGGGCAGGAAAGAAGATAATATTTGAAATATAAATAAAGAATATATCTAGTTAACATCTACAACAAAAGAGAATAAGCAGAATCTGCCTCCTTTTCAAGTTGTTATTCGTTCCCAAATTCAACTAGAAGGATGGCACCGTAAATAATTCATTTTTTTAAAATGTGTTTGAAACTTTTCTCAAAATGAGTTGAGGAATGTAAAGGGGAGTGTCTGCCAAACCCCAAACACAGTAGAGGAAAAGAAAGTTACAATCAGTAAGTAATGAAGTAAGTATAAACTTAAAAAAAAAAAGAAAAGAATATTTTAATTTTGTACAAAATGCCTAATTAAAGTGTAGCCTCTCATAGTAAGGAATACATGTTGCACAGAATAACAGATTACTAGACACAACCAATGCATCATTAAATAAAGATTGATGTCTCTCATTCCTTTTCCTGCCACTTGTGAGTTCTATGTTGCTTTGGCACAGCAAGTTTTGATGTATTCCTCCAATGTCTTTCTTCACAAGGGTTTCCATATAGTTGAAAAAATAAGATACTCCTTGTACAGGTCTCCACCTAACAGAACAAGTACTCAGTGGATAAGTTATCAGACCAATGTTCATGTTAAATTTTAAAAGGTTTATGATAGTAAAAAAACAGTAAATAATGTTGAAAGAGAAGATCTGAGGAATATTATAGCAACATTTATACTGATGATTTAATACACTGTATACATGTATGAAATTCAAAATAAGGAAGAATGTGATATTAAAAACGAATTGTAACTTTGAACATAAATGATATGCTAATGGGAAACTTAGTAAGAAATTAAAAAATTAAACATCATTAAAAATTCTAGACTTCTTTTCATACCTGTGAACACCCTGGCCTTTCCTATATTGTCCTATATGTCAGTTTCCTTCAGAAATTTCTTTTTCGTATGTTTGTCCCTTCCCCAAACTGTCTTGAATGGTGAAAACTTAGAAATGAGTAGCTGGAGTATATTAGCATTTGAAAGTGTAGTTGCATGAATCTCCACAACTCAAGCCAAAGACCTCTGCTTTCATGATCCTGATGTTCAGCTGAGCTGTCAAAACTATTATAATAAGCTAGATAACTCTCAATGCAGAAAAACAATCACATGTACAAACAAGCAAACACTCCAGCATTCAAAGATTAGTCATGAAGTTGATCTTGTCCAGACACAGGTGACAGTTCCGTGTGTCTTTCCTGTGGCTCCTATGAGGATATCAACATTGATTCTGGAAAGTAAACATTCTTGTACATTTTAAAGTCTCCACCTAGATTCCTGCACCTCTCCAAACCTCTCCATCTCCTGTGCTATGCTAACAATTGCTTTCTATATACATACCTTTACAGTGGAGCCTGGAATTGAGAGCAAATCAATGGATATGAAATTATCGCTTTCCTTCTAGGCACTATATAACAAACTGAAGACTGCAGTTGGTAAACCAACCACTGAAGTCTGAGGATTCATTAGCAGTCAGGGTGACAGGCCATTGTGAAGTCAAGATTCAAGAGCTTAGGCTACAACTGACAAAGTGACAAGTGCATTTCATCCTCTTCAGTCTTTTGGTTTTAAAATCATGTTCATTTAATAATTGTTGAACCATAGGCATTTTTATTAAATAACAGATTCTCAGAAAAGTATATGTTAATAGCTAAATAGATAGATGAAATGAGAGACAGATAGATATCAGTAATAATATCTATCCAAGAAGAGAAGTAATTTTCTACAAAACATTTTGAAATTCATACTCATTCTCAAATATTCTCAATACATGATTCTTTTTTAACCTATCAAAGGTATATGTGAAAATTCAGCTTCATTAACCCTATGAACTGTAGAGACCAACATGCAAAAATCACAAGACACTTTAAAAATAAATATGCTTTACTGAACAGAGTCAGAAAGCTTCATCTACAGGAAAGTCAGTCAGTATTGTAGATTAGTATATTATACTTCTCATCACAATGATGCTTAGTTCAGAATCATAGTCAAGGATAAAATACATTCCTTAAATGAATTCATTCTATCCTCTACATCTTCACTATAAAAACAGAAAAATAAGTATAAAATATGATTCTATTTTATTTTCTTGCTATTAAAGTTTGAGGTTTAATAATTAGGTCTTTTTATTCCTTTTTTTCTGATGAATATTTTCTTCCTCCTGCTTTTTATTAAGTAGATTCTTTTGTAATACAACATATTCTGATAGTTTTCCCTCCCTCTACTCCTCAGCTACTCTCCACCCGACACGCCCACATGCACGCACGCCCCACCCCTCCCCCCCACACACATGCACACCTTCTCTCACATCTGGGCTCAGTCCATTTCTTTATCTCAGTAGAAAAGAACAGGTTTATTGCTTCTCGGCCTTTTGGCTAAGATGAAGTGTAGAAAAGAACGGGCTTCTTAGAGTCTACAGACTAAAATTTTTTTTCAGAGAAACCAATGAAAGACCCAAAACTGTTCAATTGTGAGGTAAAGAAAATAAACTTAAGTCCAATCAAAGGTTCTTGACCTCGCAGTGGTATGAACTCGCTGATAAGCGGCTATTAGCCTAGAAGATCAGAATACCCAAGAAACGATTCACATATCAAATGATGCCCAAGAAGAAGGAAGGAGAGGCCCCTAGTCCTAGAAAGGCTCAGTGCAGCAGTTTAGGGGAATACCAGGAAAGGGGAGCAGGAAGGGGTTCATGAGGTAACAAGGGGCGGGAAGAGGGCTTATGGGACTTTTTGAGAGGGGAGATCCAGGAAAGGGGAAATAATTTGAAATGTAAACAAAAAATATATCAAAAAATTAATTAAATTACACTTACAAAAAAAACTTCTTGAATACTACTGACATGTAAGTACACTTACTGCATCTATTCTGATATGTGGCTGTACGGGTTATTGTCACACTTCATAGGTGTTAGAAGCAGAATACTCCTGTCAATTGCTTTCCTAACATGTCAACATGTCTAATATTTTATGTACCATAGAAACTCATTTTCAACGTAGACGTTGCTAAGTCATAAACCGCTAGAATCAGTTGAATTTAGACATATTGCTGTAAGATTTCTTTGGCAAAAGGCACTCAACCTCCCATGGCTGGGGCTAGAAATTTAAGTCAGATTTATGGAAGTAGTGAGGCTGTAGACTTGAAAATTTATCACACTAATTTACTAGATCAGCTCAATTCCTTCTGTAGCATTCTAAATAATTTATACATTTATTTATGTATTTTTTAAAACTTAATATTTTATCCCCCCATCTCATCCACTCTCAGAACTTTCCACATCCCATATCTCCTCCCCACCCTGCTGTCTCCACATGGATGTCCTCATCCTCCAGCCCACCTGACCTCTAAACTCCCTGGGCCCTAGAGTCTCTTGAGGGTTAGGTGCATCATCTCTGAATGAATACAGACCTGGAGGTTTCTTTTGTAAGTGTGTTGGGGGCCTCATGTCAGCTGCTGTATGCTGCCTATTTGGTGGCTCAGTGTTTGAGAGATCTGAGAGGTCCAGATTGAGAGTGCTGGTCGTCCTACTGGGTCTCCTTCCTTAGCTGCTTTCATCCTTCCCTAATTCAACAACAGGAGTCAGGTGCTTCTGTCCATTAGTTGGGTGCAAATGTCTGTATCTGACTTTTTCAGCTGCTTGTTGGATCATTCAGAGGGCAGTCAAGATAGGTCCCTTATTGTGAACTCTCCATAGCCTCAGTAATAGTGTCAGACCTTAGAGCCTCCGCTTGAGCTAGACCTCACTTTGGGCCTATCTCTGGCTCTTTTCCTCAGGCTCCTTTCCATTTCTATCTCTGCAGTTGTTTCAGAGAGGAACAATTACAGATCAGAGTTGTGACTGTGGGATGCCCCTCCCTCATTTGATGCCCTATCTTTCTTCCTGCTGGAGGTGGGCTATGTTCCCTCTCCCCACTGTCAGGCATCTAAGGTTGCTCCCTTTAGTGCCTGATAGTTGCTCACCTCCCAGGACTCTGGTACATTCTGGAGGGTCCTTCCCCTAACCTTCTACTTTCCAAGGTTGCTTGTTTACATTCTTTGTGCTGGCCCTCAGGGCTTCAGTCCTTTTCCTTCTCCCCATCCTAGATCAGGTTCCCCTCTCCCATGACTCCCCTGACCACTGTCCACTTTCCTTCCCAGGTCCCACCCTTCTTCCCCACTTGTGATTGCTTTCTTCTCCCTCCCAAGTGGGGCTGAGTTGTCCTCACTTGTGCACTTCAGCTTGTTGACCTTTTTTGAGGCCTGTGGACTGTATGTTGGGTATTATGCATTTTTTGGCTAATATCCGCTTATTAGTGAGAACATTAGTGTGTCCTTTTGTGTCCGAATACCTTACTCAGAATATTTTCTAATTCCTTCCATTTGCTTGAAAACTTCAGGATGTCCTCATGCTTAACAGCTGAGTAGTATTCCATTGTGTAAATGAACATTTTCTGTATCGATTTGTTGTGGGACATCTGGGTTGTTTCCAGCTTCTAGGTATCTAAGATACCTAGCAGCACAAGGTTGCTATGAACGTAGTGGAACACGTGCCTCTGTGGCATGGTGGGCATCATTTGGGTATATTCTCAAGAGTGGTATTGCTAGGTCATCAGGTAGATCTATTTCCATTTTTCAAAATAAACACCAGAATGATTTCCAGAATGGTTGTAACAGGTTGCAACTCCACCAGCAATGGCGGAGTGTTCCTCTTTCTACATATCCTCAACAACACTGGTTGTCATCTGAGGTTTTTCAATGTAGTCAATCTGATTGGTGTAAAGTGGGATCCTGGGGTCATTTTGTTGTTGTTGTTTTGTTGGTTTTTGTTTTCTCTCAATATCTATTTTTCTATTGAGTATCTTCATTTACATTGCCAATGGTAAAACCTTTCCCAATTCCCCCCTCCTGAAAGCCCCCCTCCCCAAAGATTCCCTACCCCTCCTCCCATCACTTGCCTCCATGTGTATGCCCCTCTACCTGACACATTCCCACCTCACCCCCACCCCCCACCCCTGTCTGTTTCCTTTTGTTGGGGCCTCTATTGAGCCTTTACCTGACCAAAGACCACTCCTCCCACTGATCCTGATGGTTTAGTCCCTGGGAGTCTTGGGGTGTCTGAGTGTCTGAAGTCATTCTTATTCCCATGGGGCTGTAACCCCTTCAGGTACTCCGGACTACCCTCCAGATCCTCCCACTGGTGACCCCAAGCCCAGTCCAATAGTTGGTTGCTAGTTTCTGCCTCTGTATTTATAGAGCTCTGTCAGGGCCCATCTGGAGACAGCCATGGCATGCTCCTTTTGGTACATGCTTCTTGTTGTAGTGTCGGGGTTTGGTGACTGTTTGTAGGATGAATCCCCAGGTAAGGCAGTCTCTGGGTGGCCTTTACTTCAGACTCTGCTCATTTCTCTGATCACTAAAACCTTTGACCATTCCTATGTTTTTTGAAGCCATGATTCACCTTTAATCTTATCATGTGTGATGATTAATGCTGATCATTAATGGAATTCTATTTAGAATTCTCTCTGAAAAAAGATTCTGGACATGACACTGAGGGTGTATTTATGGTCCTTAGATTCTGTCTATGCTTAAGTAACTGGTGGCCAAACCAATAGTATAACTAGGTTCTACTATTCCTTTCATGGTTCCTGGGATGTTTAAAAAGAAAAAACTTACTGAATATTAATATTTATTGTCCTCTGCTTCTGAATTAGGTGAACGACTTCACTAGCTACAACCTCCTGACATTAGAACTGCTGTATGTTGATATCTTGAGCCCTCAAAAAAATGAGCTATTTTCCTAATGTAAATAATTTAGTAGAGTACATTTTCACAGAACTAGGACAATAATTACTATTAACAAAATTATTGTGCAGGACTTAAAATGCCGTTTTGATTGTAGTTTGGAAGAAAAAAATTAATAAAGTGATTCTAGTGGATCTGTTGCATGAATATAGGTGCCTGAGTAAGAGAGGTGGAGGAGAGTACTGGAAATGCCATTTTACAAATACTATGGAGAATCATGAATCAGGCGTATTCGAGTCTAAGCAATAACAATTTAATTCAATTTATTATAATAGATAAGAATATGTAATACATAACTTGAAATAAATAGTGAGTGAATCTATTTGTAATAAATAATATGGGTAAATGTATAATTGAAGTTGTTTCTTTTATTGAAATAGAATGACAGGAACCTTCTTTAGTCATGAGGAAGTTTCCTTTGTGGAAAGTCATATGTTGCAGTTGTTTCGTTGTCCCCTGCTAAATGAAGTCAAGAAATGTCTTAGTTAGAAAAACATTCTCTGATGATAGATTCACCCCACTTCAGATCAGACTAGTTTTCAGTATATTTTCTGAACTGTACACAAAAACTTCTTGAGTTAACAATATATCTGCTCCTGAATGTGTTATTTGTTAAGATTCCTCACATAGGTGTTGTAGTGGATCCTGTGCAACTTCATATTGATACCAAATGCTAAGCATTTGGCAAGATTACGAATCAAATGAAATTAAACATCAGTGTTTCTGTCCAAGAATAGCAAAGCTTGTTGGCACATTGTTCACTCTTGGGAGTATGTGTAATGAATTTTTAAATCGAATAATTGTTTCTAAGTGAACTTTTTAAAAATAATTTCATATCCAAGATATCCTACATGACTTATGGACCATGGGAAGAAAGGTGAGAAATATAACAGGTAATATGCTGGAATTTGTACAGGGTCTAAGTAAGGAGTTCCTCTGTCGTACATGCATGTATGAAAGAATATATGTGTGTGTGTATGTATGTGTGTGTGTGTATGTATGTGTGTGTATGTGTGTCTTTATGCATACCTATGTATATATACACATATTAATATATAATTTAATGAAAGTATTGTTTAAAAATCTTTTCCCACGTTTTAATATAATAGGCCACAATAGGGCTTTGATATTTACAAATTTATGAAATCAGAGAATATCATCCTTCCATCTGTTTAATGACTAATTTCTCTTAATCTCTAGGAACTTCTGCTTGAGAAGAAGCAGATGAAACCTTTAATTCATCAGTATTTCAAAGCTTTTGCCTTACCAGCAGTATTTACTGTAGTCTTTATGTCATCTGACCTCTTCTGACTGTTGTCACAAATTATAGGGTCATCTTCTCCAAATATATCTACAAAGTTGTCAATCATGATTTGTATAACAGAGATCTGTAACACCACAAGGAAAAAAACAAGGTCCTCTTTAATTTTACATAGTTTACCAAATTGAAATCGATAAAAAAAATGAATTCCAAAATTAAAAGGAAAATATCAGTTACTTTGAGCAGATATGAACCTGTGAAATTAAGTCTCTGTCTGAAATGGAGATGCTTAAGTTCTTCGCAACTTACTTTATCATGTTAAAATTTCATACATACTTCAAAGAATAGGGGAACTACTAAAGCAATGTAACATTTCAGAACTGATATGCTGCCAGAATAACTGTGAGTGAATCACAGTAATGACTTCAAAAATTTCTTGAATTAGTGATTTTATGCAGGGGACTGGGGAAGAGGTGGAGTTTCATTGTGATATTTTGAATGTGATGCCTGGCTAATTCCAGGCATCTCAATATATGGTACCATCTTTGTGAAATCTTTTGAGTGGTTTAGTGACTTGACATCTCTGGAGGAAGTATGTCATAGGTTAGAATGTAAGGTCACAGAAGTCAGGTGCCATTTGGAGTGTACTCTCTATGCTTCACGTTTGCTGCCTAAGATGAGAGCCACCAGCTCTCTGCTTCCTGTTTGGTTGCCCTACCTTCCTGCAGCCATGCTCCTCTGTCATGAATTTGAAGGATGGTAATGTCTCTAAATCTCTAAGTCCCAAATAAACATTTACTTCTATGAGTTGCCTTGGTCCTGGTGTTTTACTAAAGCAATAGAAAAATGACTAATGAAGAATTTGGTGAGAACAGGGATCTATGTTGAGAAACTGAGACAACAGATTGGCCCATTGTGTAGGAAAGTCTGTGGAATATTTTCTCGATTAACAATGGAATTTATAGGTCCCAGAACTCCAGGATGGTGCCACCCAGGAGCTATTACTGAGACAAAGAGAGATAGGAGGTGCAGGAAAAGAGGCAGCACTCTTACACAGCTTGTGCATCAGTTCTTGCCTCCAGCTTCCTGCCTCGCTTTGGTTTTGCCCTGACATTTTCAGTAGTTAACTGGTAACTAGAAGTATATTGTGAAGTGTAACCTGTCCTCCAGAATTTTCCTCAGTGTTTTATCATAATAGTAGCAAATTAAGACACTTTCTAAATTGAAGGAGCTTTTCATTGGTCTACTCTACTCCATGGTGAGTAATACCACCATGACTTCATTCCTGTGGACCTTATTTCTGGAAACTACTCTTTGAAAAGTACCCTTGCTTTCTTTTCTTTTTGTTGTTGCCTTTTTTGTTGTCTAACTTTTTTTTCTTTTCAAAATGTAAGTCCTTTATTGATTCTCTGTGAATTTCTCATCATGCAACCCAGTAACACTCATTTTCTAGTCCATCCATATCTACACTCTCCCCTGGTAACTTCCCACAAACTTTAAAAAAATTAAAACATAAATAAAATTTTAAATTAAAATTAAACTGAGGGAAGAGGGGGTCGTGAGGATGAGACCTAGAGTAGTGTACTGCAATCAGAATTAAAACTAAATAATTAAAGTGATGAAAAATATAAATGCATATAGCTTTCTAGGAAAAGGAAGAGATAAATGAAGCAAAATATTAAGGTACCTAAAAATGTACCCAAAATAATGCAAACATATACTTCTATTTTATGTAAGTAGAAGTTAGTGCTAAAATATTAGAAACTATATTATATAACAGAGTACATGTTCATCATTATTCATTATATTACATATTGTATGTATATATATGTATACATATATATGTATACATATATCTATATGTATATATGTCTGTATACATATGCATATATATATTTATATATGTCTGTATATATATATGTGTATATATATACACACACACACACACACACACACATATATATATATATATATATATATATATATATATATATATAAAATTGTATGCAATGTTCTTTTTTATGACCAGTAGTGCAGTTAGGGTAATTCATAATTTTAATACTCTCACAATGATAAAGCACAACTATCATGTGCTCCAAAGTACAGCTGTAATAGTAAATAATCAAACAAGTGAAACACTAGGTAATAGGGATTTTTTTCAACTTTACTGTAGTCTTCTTGAACTACCATTATACATGCAGCATATTATTGGGTAAAACATTAATATCTATGATCAATACTTGAAAAAAAAGTAAAAAGGAAAGAAAGAACAAAAAACAAATGATTCACTTCCTTCAAACTATATTAACAATCTCCCTTCCCAATGTTTCCTGAAATAGATCAATGTATCTCCCACTCCAGAATAATGCAATCTTAGGGTTTCCTTTAACATCGCTGACCTTTCTGAGGTACTCCCAATTTCTTGATCACAATGACTACTTTGTTCTCAAAGGGAAAAATCAGATCCTCTTACCTTTTTTGGAATGTCACTTCCAAATAATGAGTTCACACAAGTCTGATCCCATAACACATGTGGGGCTATACGGATAGATAAGATGAAGCTGTCTAGAGTATTCTTGGCAGAAGTTTTAATTTTTAATAGCACTCGAATGAGCTGTTTAAGGACAATGTAATTTGCTTGTGGCATCTTCAGTAGAATACTATATAGACAAAGGAAAATTTTACTGTTGATTGTCTGACAAGTAATGCTGCATTGTCAACATCCTTAATCATTAGGGAAATGCAAATCAAAATAACCCTGAAATTCCACCTCATTCCAGTTAAAATGGCCAGGATCAAAAACTTGGGGGACAGCAGATGCTGGTAAGGATGTGGAGAAAGAAGAACACTCCTACATTGCTGGTGGGATTGCAAGTTGGTAAAACCACTCTGGATATCGGGTTGTTGATTCCTCAGAAAATTGGACATAGTACTACCAGCGGACCTTGGCTTATATCCTGAAGAAGCTCCAACAGACAATAAGGCTACATGCTCCACTATGCTCATAGTAGCCTTATTTATAGTAGGCAGAAGCTGGAAAGAACCCACATGTCCCTCAACAGAGGTATAGGTACAGAAAATGTACATTTATAAGATGGAGTACTGCTCAGCTATTAAAATCAATGAATTCATGAAATTCTTAGGCAAATGGGTAGAACTAGAAAATATCCTGAGTGAGGTAACCCAAAACCAACCGATCAAACAAACGAAAAACAAACACATCTTATGCACTCATTGATGCGTGAATATCAACCAAAACGCTCAGAATACCCAAGACACAATTCACAGACCACATGAAGGCCAAGAAGAAGGAAGGCCGCAGTGTGGATACTTCCATTTGTCTTAGAAGGGGGATCAAAATACCCATGGGAGGAGATTTAGACACAAAGGGTGGAGCAGAACCTTAAGGAAAGGCCATTTAGAGACTGCTCCACATGGGATTCATCCCATACACACTTACCAAACCCAGTCACTATTGTGACTGCCAACAAGGGCTATCTGACAGGAGCCCGATATACCTGTCTCCTGAGAGGCTCTGCCAGTGCCTGACAAAGACAGAAGTTGATGCTCACAGCCAACCAATGGACTAAGCACAGGGTCCCCAATGGAGGAGCTAGAGAGCTGTAGGGTTTTGCAGCCCCATAGGCTGGAATAATAATATGAACCAACCAGTAACCAGAGCTCCAAGGAACTAACCCACCAACCAAAGAGTACATATGGAGGGACCCATGGCTCCAGCTACATATATAGCAGAGGATGGGTTTTTCAGAAATCAATGAGAGGAGAGGACATTGGTCCTGTGAAAGCTTGCTGCTCCACTGAAGGGTAATGCCAGGACAGGAAAGTGGGAGTGGGTAGATAGGTGAGCAGGGGTCTGGAAGATGGGATAGGGGGTTTTCCGAGAGGAAATGAGGAAAGGGAATAATATTTGAGATGTCAATAAAGTAAATATCTAATAGAAAGAAATGGAACTTTGGATATAGTTATGCCATCGACTGCATGCATAGCTTCTGCATGTGCACTAATATAAACAAATGAAAGACTCCACCCCAAAATACAGATTTTAGGTAAAATATTGCTAGTGTTGGCTAAAATATTATCTGAAAATCAATTTCCCCTATAGAATTATGGGAAACTTTAAAAATTATGTATGCATTTTTCTGTATTACATGTATTACTGTTACCCACAGAACCCAGAGGAAGGTGTCAGGTTCTCTGGAAATAGAATGAATGAATGAAGCTTGTTGCAGGTTGTGTGTGTTCTGTGTATGGAAAAAAGTGTTGCTAAACAATGAACCATCTTTCTAACCACCATGGGGGCACATTTAATATCCAACTTACTATGAATCCATGCAGCACTCTTGTGACACTCTGGAACACAAGGAGCAGAAGACGCACTAGTGACCCTACACAATGCAGGCATAAAAGCTTCTGCTATAGATAAGGCAGAGATACTGGAGTCCTGGGTAGAAATGGGAGCTCAAAGTCCTGGTACTTAAGAAATCATTCTATGGATACAGGGAAATGACCCAAAGAAGTCAAAGCTATACCTGACCCAGACTTATCTAGGTAGTTATAGTTGAGAAGGAAGAACTTAGTGATAGCTTCCCGTTCTAATTAATGATATATGTATTGAAATGTTCAATATTTACAATACTATGGTAATAGTATTAGGATACAAATAGCCCACAGTTATTATACTTATATACTTCTTTTAACTTGTCTCACTCAGGAATTCAAACCAATGTTCTAATCTGTCTTGCACACAACTGCGTAGCATAAGCTGTCTTCCACACCATGACCATTATAATTTAGAAGAGTCTCAAGTGGTTGGATTACAGACATGGTACAACACACTTGTGTGAGAAATGCACCTGTTTATAAAGTGACTATACATGTCTTAGCAAAGGAAACTTCTTGTCTTGGGACATCATTCCAGCTTATAATCCTATAAAGACAAGCCCATATATCTCAAAATGCATTACTTCTAACTTTGGGCATTTCCCCAAGTGTATACTATGTCATTACCTTCATATAGTTGAAATTTTTCCAAGCAGGGATTCTTCATCAAGGACACTAAGCCAATTTTCATACAAATCTGAATAAAGTAAGCTTCCTTGTATGTTTCTAATAAAATCCTTTTATAATGAAAAAAACACAAGAAAATTAATGGTCTATGTACATTGTAGAAAGTATTTGAAAAAAGTTTTGTTTAAAAATAGGAGGTTAGACCAGGGATTGTTAACTTGTGTGTCACAATCTGTTTGGGGGTTCCATATCCTGCATATCAATAATTCCATGCATTATGCATTATAAAAGTGGAAACTAAAGGCAGGAGCCTATGTGTTTTTACCTAAGAGTAGAAGCAAAGAATCAGAGTTCTGACTGCAGCATCAATGAAATAACCCTACTGTCTATTCTGATTGCTTTTCCTGGTTTTCAGTCCACCCTACTACCTGAAATCAGGGATATGCTTTCCAACTCACAGGCTGAAATTCTATCTGTCTCAATGGAGGTCAGCCACTCTGTGGGATATCCAGACAGTAGCCTAGCATGACTGCTCTCTGAGAGACTTCACCCAGCAGCTGGCTAAAACAGATAGAGACCCACAGGGAAACATTAGATAGAGCTATGGACTCTTAGTGAATAATTGAGGAAAGAATTCAGGGCCCCGATCAAGATAGGGACTCCACAAGAAGATCAACAGACTCAACTACCGTGGACCATTGAGAGCTGCCAAGAAGTGAACACCAACCAAAAAGCATACAGAAGCTGCGCTGTGACATATGGCATATATGTAGCAAATGTACAGCTCGGACACCATGTGGGTCCCCCAACATTTGGAACAGGGTCTATCCCTAAAACTGTTGACTGTCTGTGGAAACCCTCACCCAGCTGGCCTCAGTAGGAAAAGTTGTGCTAACCTTGAAGAGAATTGATTTGTCAGGGTGCAAGGATAACACATGGGGACCTTGACCTGCTCAGAGGAGAAGGAAAGAGACTCATAAAGGATGAAGAGGTAGAGTGTAGCAGTTTCAAGATGAAAATTAATAAATGAATGAATGAATAAATTGGTAGTAATAATAGTTATATTAAAAGAAGAAAAAATGAACAGTAAGTATTAAAAAACCAATAAAACAAACAAAAAGCAAAGTGTTCTTTCTGAAAATAAAAAACCATCCAAAAATGACAGGGCCAGGAAGTGCTTCATTCTGATTGTATAGTTAGGTGAACTTGTACTTTCAGTTCACAGAGAGTAAAGCTGTAATATACATGTATGCCTCTGGGTACACCTGGAATAGTGGTGAACTTCCTTACTTAAGCACACTGTTTTACATGTGAGAATGTCTCACAGTTTCACATCTATTCTTAAAACATGTAAATATTCAATTAAAATGTGTAAATATTCAACTATTTAAATTAATTGTAAGCAGCAACTTGTTTGAAATGCCACAATTAACTTTCACATTGTATCAAGGATAGAAATTCAGACAAATGGAAGGTGCCCAGGTGTTCCTGTACCTTTAAATTGCTGTGAATACACATGACTTCCAGTTACTGATCTTCACTTTTCTCCCTGTGATGTGGTCCCAGGTTTCTGGCAATGAGAGCCAGATGCACTTGGCAAGCTCGAGGGCCAAGGGGGGATCATTTGTTACCATTGCCTAACGTTATTAACCATGGCTACTCTCAGAGCATTATCTTTTCTCTTGATGTCTGGGGCCATAGCTCCAGTCTACTTAGAGGCAATCTCAGATCATGCCCCAAATAAAAATCAGACAATGATATTTGCTCTAGAGTTACTGCTGCTCACTGAGAAGTTAAGCATATTAGACTACTTAGAAGTAAGTTAGGCTAATTCTTCAGTATTTGACATGGGGTTAGGATGGCAATATCAGGAAAAAGTGAAAATACTGCTTTATTTTTTCTTAGAGAAGGAAAACAATTTTATATATCTACTGGACATAGATATTGGACTGGATATAGAATTGGCAACATGCAATTCTCTCACATTACAAGTCTGTGGTAGAATAGCTATTTTGTACTGTTGTTACTTAAGTTTTTGTGGTAAGTATGATTTAAGACATGCATCGTGTAAAACACACTTTTATTACTATTATTACTTGTTCTATTATTAATTCAGGTGGTATAGTTAGAGAGGTGAAATCAGTGGGAACATTTGTAATGCCAAAAAAGCCCATCTGATGTATGAGAAAGTTAACCTCCAACAGAAAGTGTTCACCTGTGTCTTTGTGATGAATCTTTGAGCTTGTCACACTTTTACCTAAAGTGACTCTTATTTGGAGATCATGTATCCATAGTTCAAGAAAACTGTCATGATCTGGTAATCTCAAGGACAGAATATGCATCTCTAGAGGGATGCTGAATGTTGGTGATGCAAAATACTGCCTTACCTTTAAAAGGTAAGCTACTGTGAGTACTGATTCTTGGTCCCAATTAATGTGTTGCTCAGTATAGATCTTATCCCTCAGGACCAAGTGTGATCTATCGGAAATGGATTGGAATACTTCTTCTGATTCTGGTCCTTTTTCCGCAATGACCCACATCATATCCTGTGTGGGATAAGGACAAGCTTCTATTATAACAGATCCAAACAGCTAAAGCACAAATAGGTCTTTGAAGGTAAACCAGAGTCATGGCAATCATGGATGCATAGCTACAACTGAAAGAAATGAAGAGGACATTTCACTTTTTTCTTTTTTAGCTTCCAAATATATTTCTTTCCCTAATCCATTTTTCCCAATTTGAATCATCAAGGGTTTCTGGTAATTAAACAACCCTCAAGATTGAATCACACTTCTAGTCACCGAAGCATTTTGGTGAATGGTGCTCTCTTACTTTTTCTTTGCTTTTTGAAGTTCTTTCTCGAGCATGCCATTCCAAGTAACTACTGGGATAGTTCTCTTTCAGAGATCACATCACTATTTGGCTTCCTGTCTACCCTGACCTCTACTGTGAAAACTGGCATTTGTGTTTTAAAGAAATCTTTCCTTTTCCACTATACTTCTGAGACTTTTATTTCCTTCTTTGGCGACTTCTTATTTTAAACTATCCTTATCTAAAGATGCTGTCACATTTAAGAACCCAAGCAATTTTCAGTTGTTCTACCATGGTTTCACTCTGTAAAAATGAGGACCATACACAGATTTACTCCATGTTTTCTTTCATTTTAATTGATTACATGATTACAGTCATTGATGACAAAAATGTCCTGATCTAAAATACCTAAGGAATGGGCAGTAATTCTCATGTGTCTAACATGATAAACTTGTTCACATGTGGCATAAATTCCTGGCACAGGCATAGAGCTAAAAGAGATGCTGGACAGTAAATGAATATTTCCAATGGAAATCTAGAAGCATATTTAAGATAGACTAAGCCTATTAGGTGACAATTTCATAGAATGCAGTAGTATAAAAAAATCAATGTATAGCAAAAACATGTATATATCTAATTTATTGTTAATATCAGATAGTAATCTATAGATATTTTTGATTATAAGATTGAGTAATACCAGAGGCAATAACATCAAGGTAGACTCTAGAGTAATATGGAGTCCTAACACAGTTCAAAGTATTGATAGTTGGGCAATTCCAACCATCCATTTCATCCAACAAGCTGGTGAGTTTGGGTCTTTGCTGAAATCAGTGAAAAACATGGGAATACTATTTCTTTTCAAATTTTCACTTTTCTTTAAATTAGAAGACTCTAACTTCAGTAGGTTTTATTTCTACTTTAAAAGAATCTGACCTCATGAATAGGTTATCTGTATATTCATCAGTTTGGTGAAATAGTTGACTTAGAAAATAGGTTCCCAGAAATTATGGGAAATAGGACAGGTTTAGAAACCCAAAATGAAACAAACTCACAAGTATAGAAGGTAGCATTTTGTCCAAGCATATAAACCGTGGACAAGTACGAAATACTTGGTTTTTTGGTGGTGCAGTAGGAGTTTGAGAAGTTGTTTGCTGGGTTGCATTCATAATATCTTCTTGAGTCTCTGATTCTAATAAAGGAGTAAAATCATTATTTATTGTAATTGAACTCACTTAGCACTTGCATGACCTTCACATTTTATAGCCTGCATTACTTATGCTTCACCACAAAGACACAGAAAAATAATCAGTATTATAACATTTATAATCATGACATTACTTCATAAGGCATTGGATATCTAGTTGTATATGGCCACAGTTCTAGTATACCTAGTAGTTTTAGGGTTTGTCTTGAAAGGTAAGCATATAGGTATTAGATTCAAGCGATAAAATAGTACCAATTTTTTAGTCCACCTGTGTCTTTCTGGCAGAACTGCCATGGCCAAATGTAAATTAACAATAGTATTTGCATTTCACCACACAACTTGCCTGACTGCACTTTTATTACAATCCTTGGTTTCCCCCTTCACAACCCACCGAACTGAGAGCTCAAATCTGAGTTCACAGTGTCAATGAATCCCATACTGGTATATTAGGCTATATTTTAAAACTTGCATAAAAGAAAAGCATTTTGGCATGTGCCTTTATACCCAGACCTCAGAAGCTGAGCCAAGATGATCTCTGCGAGTTTGAGGTCAGTCTGGTCTACACAGTAAGATTTAGGACAGCCAGACATTTCAGGTAGAGAAAACCCAATTTGGTATTGAATTGCTATTCAATGTATAATACACATCTAAATTAATACCCTTTATATCAAAGTAAGTAACATATACTTAGTCAATTACTCTCATTTCTGGGATTTACCTTTTGCATAAATTCAGGACCAGTGCAAAGAGGTACCAAAATATGGAGGGAATCTCTTGCAGTAGGAAATTATAACACACAGGTGAAGTGTCCCTTCACATGGTTTAGCAAATTCTTCATTGTTGTTTGTTATAAAATTCATAGTTCAGTGCTAAACGATTCTAACTTTTAACTTATAGTAGTAGGACATGTATACACACCGTTAGTGCCCTCAGAGAGAGGAGGAGCCACTTGACTTATTGTTGGTTCATCATGGTCAGGGGTGTATGTCCTCCCCTTGGGGAAGCTGCTGGCTCCATGTTCTGGTTCATTTGGGGTGATGATATTAGATGTAGTAACCTGGTCACATGAGGTATTTCCTCCGGGTCCATGATAAAACGAGGTTTCATACCATAGTGCAACAATATCTAGCCCGAACAGTTTCGGAGAATTATCTATGAGGAATGTTACGAGAGAAATCTGGGACAAAAAAAAGGGCAAACAAAAAGGGTCTCTGTCATTTTGCATAGTTACAAATCACATTTTATTTAAGAATTTGGGAGGCTAAAAGTATGTACTTTAAAATACTGAGATAACGTTAGCTTTAATGAAGTATCGAGGCGGGCTTCTTCTTAGAAATTTAAAAGATGATTATGAGATCAGATATTCAAGTGTGGTCATCACAGTCCAATATCATATAAGAGGATGATTTCCAATTTTCACCCTGTGAGGCCCAGAATGTTATACATATTGTCCACTTGATTAACCTTGCTTGTCTTGGACACATTCATGGCTGTGCATATTTGTAAGGATGCTTAAAGAAAAGCACAGCTAAGGAGGGAACTTTCTACTCAAAGGTCCCATGGGCTAACTAAAAGGCAAGAGACAGGCAAACCCATCTATGTGGTAACATTCACATTTCCCTGATGGTTCAGTGCAAATGCCATGGTAACAGCTTGATCCTCAGGTTTATTATGCTGGGAATTAATAAAATAATGCCTATGGAAGAAACTGGATAGTTATGGATCTGCAGTGTTTGCTTCTTTGTAACCCTTTTTTTTTCCTTAGGATATTTGTTCCTATGCAATATGAGGAATACTTATTCTCAATTAGGCTGTCCTATAATATATTCCTTTCAGGTCCCAGGGCAGTTGGTCAATTAATAGTGAATCAGAAGCTCAAATACTGAGAATCAAAATAACCATTTGATACCAATACTGTAAAAATTCTGGTACTTTATTATAATATTTGAAAGGCAGGTCCCATAGAATACTTTACTCTATAATTCTCTAAACCAATGATAACCAGCATCAAGAGGTCAAGGCCATATTTAATTACAGAAATCAGGAGTCATAATAACCATACCTGATAAAAATGATCCAAAATTGCATTACCTTTGTTTTGTTGAGGAAACCATCATGAAAACAAGTAGCATTTTACAAATTCTACACTGATTACATCAGAATTCATTCTTGGTTGGTGAACCCAGTACCCAGGGTTTTTTTTTTTTTTTTCTTCATTTCACAGCATTTATTCTCACTGGATTCGTCTAAGGATATTCTAAGTCACAACTGACAAAAGACTGCATCATTGAGCTCAAATACCTATTTATATTTTACTTACTTAAAATGCACCAATGATTCTTCCTCTCCAAAAGAAAGCCATTCAAACATGTACTTATTTTACGAAATGAAGCAAAACCAAAGCCAAAATCATCATCATCAACAACAAAGTAACTCAGACTCTGAGGGTAATACTGTCTTTCTGTCACATTGTAAAGGCTTATCAAAGCTAGGCTTAAAGTAAAAGGCCAATTACCTTTTTGGAAATATCAGTAGCCAGTACTTTATTTCCATATCTAGGAAGGCATAAAAGAAATGGCGCTATTGCAGCAGAGAGACTGTATGCTGGCATGTGGTTTATCGAGGAATTTCTGGCTATTTTATTTAGAATTCTAAACATCTGTCTCAGGAATGCAGCATTCAGTGGCGGGAGTTCTTCTAAAAGCCTGAACAAAGAGACAGTTATGTTAAAAACAAGTTTACTCAATTTATAAATATAGAAAAGGGGAAAGTATTATCTTTTGAAATGACCTCCATAAATAAAAGGAAAGTAAGAATGTATATTCCAAATATTGCTTAAATGTTTTTCCAGAATCAGGGTAGGGGTGGGGCCAAAATGACAAATTTAAGTGTAGTACAAAACTGATAATCATAAGCATGGTCCACTGTGACTCCCTAAGTCACACCTCTGTTTGCAAATGTATTCCGTGTTTGTGAACAATTGAAACCTTTTGCTGGCAGCATTTTTACTGAATATTTTTGGGATATATATTCTCTAATGTGTATAAGCAAATATTACTTCTATTTGGTTGATGTTGTTCACACAATTCGCCAGCCATTACCTCTTTGCTGTTGATAGTTTTTCTTCATTGCTGACCATTTCGGGTATGGAAAGCCAGTGCTCATACAGCTGAGAGGTCAATAGACTGCCTTTAATCATTTGAAGAAACTCCTTATATAGAGAGAAGAAATATTTTGCAGAAAACAAATTATGGAGATTACTGAAAACTTATTCAACTCTAAAATTTCGGATAGTCCCAACTTTCTTTACAGCTCCCCGACATTCCCCAAGGTAGAATGTTGACTGATGTGTAGGGCCAGTAAGTTTTGTCCATAAAAACTGGAAAACTAAGAGCTGATGTTCAAATGTGCTTGGATTGCTGAAAAATCTCTTTTTAGATCGAAGTCCTCTAGTGGACAACTAAGCGAACTAGCATACCTAAGAGATCAATACCTCAGACCAAATACTATTTTTACATGACAGAAATATACAACGATGATAACTATAACAAAGAAACCCATATTATGTTAGTATCTAATTTCTGAGGTGCAGAAAATCATATCCACTATTAGAAGCATGGGAAGATATGAGGTCATGGCTCTTAGAGAAGGTCCTATCACAGTTTCTCTAAACAAGCATGATTCCATAGTCTGTTCCAAATATTTAAGATAATTTTTACAGATGATGTAGCTTGCAAAGATACTCTTGGCAATGCATGGAAACTATTATGGAAAACCACAGCTATTCAAGGTACAGAAAACAAAATATCCTGTGGCTTCAAGCCAAACTGCATACATAGTACACGCTAACTCCTAAACCCTGGGCTGCAAACATTGGTCAAAAGAGTCAGAAAGATTATATACCAGAAGATCAATAAATCTACTTTGACATTGGGAGTCCTAGAAATGTGGGAGAGGCTTCACATTTGATAGTTCAACAATGTAATATGCTTGTCAAAACAATTTCTGAACAAAAGTCATCAATGTTAGTAATTCTAAATGGGAATGAATAAATCTTGTAAAAACAAACTTCTAGATAAAGAACTACATGCACATACATATTACAAAGAGTGAGGAAATTTGTATTTCTCAAAGGGAAGCCCCTAATTTGTAAGCCAATCATAGTTACCTCAGAAATAGTTCATATACTACCAATGATAATGGACTTATTAGGTTGTTTGAACATATTTGTGGGCTCACTTTTATCTATATAATAATAACAGAAGATGAAAATGGGCCATGTATTTTAGCAGAAGTAGGAGTCTAAGGGGAAACAAACTTAGAGCAAGGGAAAGGAAGGAGTGAAATGATGTAATTGAATTTTAATTTAAATAACAAATAAAAAGTATCATTTTATGGTGGTGAAGGTATGGCAGACTGATTAAGAATACTTGTTTCACAGCCATGAGGCCCTGCATTTCTGTACCAATATTTTGTGAGATATAGACAAGCAGATTATGACATCCTACTTGATATGTGTAGCAAAGAGTTACATGTAGGAGTCACATTCTCTATACTGAGGAAGAGAAATCTGCTTCTCAGAAAAACAGTAGTGCAAGACAGAGAATGAAGAACTCTGGCAGTCAAATGCATCTGAATTGGCATGCCTACCAGGTGACATTCCTATGCAAGTATGAAGTGACCATCCACATGGCCACATGAGAAAATCAAAGGAAAGATACTTTAGTAACTTTACTGCTCATTCTGACTGGATATTTGTTTGAGTCCCTACTCCTTATGTGATGAATAGCAGAAGAACCTTTTAGCTTACCAGATTTCCCTCTTATGTATCTACTATCACTCAAGGGAATGCATGATGAAGGAAACTACTCATGTAGACTCAGAGGAATCCAGAGGCTATGTGATGCAAGGACGATCCCTACCTTTAGAATCCAGCTTGCCAGGTGCACCGAGTGTTTTCTTATATTCACCTTTTGCCCAGAGTCGAGTTTTTCTTTCACTCCTTTGCACAATACATCACTAGGAGCTATACTAAATATACCTACTGCTGTAGGGCCCTTTTCCCTTAAGAGGGACAGGATGTCCTGAGAGAAAGAAAGGGAAATACCAGTCACTCTTTATGCAGTGCCCAGCACTATTGGCTCAGGAGAAGCAGACCAATGGCGTGCACAGGTGCAGTGAAAGGGCTGGCATGGGCAAGAAGGACTGCAAACTGGTTTGGACTCTCAATCTTTACTTGTACAAATCCCACCCTACTGTTAACTCTGAAAGATCAGGCAACACTGGTCTTTTTATCAGATTTTTCCTTAGGAAAGCCAAAAGTGAATCATGTGAGTCCTACCAGAATTTCGGAAGGCCATTTTCCATCCTTACAGATCCAATTCAACTCTCTACCAAAGAGTTTTCCCTTCTTCTTAACTTTTGGGACAGTGTACCCTTGGTCCTCATGGGGCACATAGGCCCTGGGGAAGCATCGTGTCCTATAAGTTCTTTCCTTCTTCTTCAGTATTTCCTTTGAGTCTAAGGAGGAGATAAGATCATTACCTGGAATCCTGTAATATGGCCTTTTAAAAAACCAAATTTCAATTGCATAATATCCCTGTTGTCATGGATTAGGCGTCCTGTAGCATCTTTATATTCTTCTTCCCTATACTCTACATTGTTATTAATCTGTGAGATGTATCTAAGACATGATCCCATGGGAATTCTCACAAGATTATGTTGCACTGCATCATAAGATAAATGATATGCAATTGAGCAAGTTCCCTGAACTATGTACAGGCAGTTGTATCACTAAGTCATATCCATTTTCATAGCTACCCTCATTTTTATTCACAGCAATCAGTTTTATATTTTCTTCAAATGTCATAGTGAAGCGCTTCCAATTCTTAGATTTCTTGATGAGCTTTTAGAAGGACCATTGTTACATTTCTATCATCAGCAATATTCCTCCTTCATGGGAATGCATACATGACTGCCTGTTTTGTCAAACTCAGGACCCTGGTTCCTGTAGTGTAAGTTCAAAGCTGAGATCAAAGTTTACTTTTCTCTTCAAAGACATCTTTTCAAAAACTAGACCATAATGAACACTTATATGGTACTTAAAACAAAAGTATTAAAAGTAAATAAAAGAGTCATATAACAAAATATAAATTAAACGGTCTTTCTCAATATAGAAAGTTTTGACTGTTTGTCCAAAACAAAATAATAAGACTGGAAAAACACAAGTAATATGATACAGTCTGAATAGGATATATCAATTTTAGTGTAAGTATGCATCTGTATAGACATGTATTTAGGCACACATATGTATACACATACATACACACAATGACTTTTTTTAGAAAAGCAAGAATTTAAATCAATGAAGGGGATACTTAGGAGTAATGTGGAAAATAATAAAATAATAAAACAAGAAAATATTTTTGGAAAAAAATGTCCTTAAGACAATTTCAAAAGCCCCAGAACTTAAGTATTAAGTCTATTTGAAATCCAACTGCAGGTGTAGAAGACACACAAAAATATGCTTTTAGTGTAATTGAAAATGAGATTAGAGTCTGAGCTTGGACACCAAGGTTACTTCTACTTTAGTCTGACACAGATTATGTCCAGTTCCATACATATATCCTTTCTGTGCCTCTTACAATAATTTAAATGCAGTTCTTAGGTCATTCTCTGCTTTAATCATGAAACAACATGAAATTGTATTCTAATGAGATGAAAGCTCTGTGCCCACACACTTGTATACATATAGCATCTTGGAATTCCAGCTTATGGTGACTATCTGTCTGGAACAAATGGGATATTCTCCCAAAAATATCAAGTTTAGACTTGATGTCAGAATATAAAGATCTCCGGCTAGACCTGGGGCGTATTGTATTGGGTTTGTTTTCTGCAGTGCCCTTCCCGTAAGCAACAATGTCAACATGCATTGATATTTTATGCAAAATTGAAATGGCAACTAGGAGGGCACTTGAAGGAAGGTAGACGACTTACTCTGCTGCTGGCTTATAGCTGAGTATCGGGGCTTTAAAATGAATTGCCCCTCCAAGTTTAGGTCTTGCCTAAGCAATCCAGGCAAGAGAGGAAAAGCTGTAGAATTTTTTGAATTTACTCTACTGTAGGTGTGTTGAAGGTGGGTCATTATGACCTCCTGTAGATACTCATAACCTATAAAAAGAAAAGAATATAAATTGAAACTAATCATAATGAGTGTGAGCTTCCAATGGGTTTTGGCAAGCACTACTCTATTTTCTGTCTCAACTTTCTTCTGGACAATGTAGACTGTCCCTAAGCATTAGGAGAATCACATGAATATTATGATAAAGTAAGGATGTGTAAGCTGAGAACTCTAAAATCAAGGAGAAAATTTTCAATTTATCACTTTATTTAGATCCACATGAGCACATTTGTTGTTTCTACTTTGACAGTATTAAGACCTGCCTGTTTTAGGTGTATGGCCTGTAGGTTGAAATACACATTCAAAGTGATAGTGAGACACAAACAAGAGAAATACCCGTGATATGGGTACTTTTCCTTTATAGACGACATGAGCATTTTCTCAACTTTTTGGTCAGTAACGGTCACCAAGTCGGCGGGAGAACTTTTAATCATGACGTTCATCTCAGTTTTCAGAGCTTCACGAATCATCTAAAAAAGAGCAAGTAAAAAAGATGGAAATAATTTAAAACCAAACAAGAAAGAAAAGACAAAAATAACTTCAAGCATTCAACCACTCTTAACATGTTCTGAAATGTTTTCTTTCAAACATGTCTATGAAACAAGACACTTTAGAGAAATATTATGTAATTTCGTATCTTATTTTAGATTCACGACTGTTGCTGCAAAGGTTAACATCACAAAGTGAAAAATTCAGCTGGAAATGCCACTCCCATGATGCCTAACATTAACCCAGGCCTCGGCTCCACCCCCATGCCCATGATGCTTCACATTAACCCAGGCCGAGGCTCCACCCCCAGCCACGCCTCCCACAAAATCAATCAACTTTCACTGTATTTACAGTTTAGTGAAACTGCACGTGTAGACACCACTCAAAACATGCTTTGCTGAACAAGACCGCGCTGTAACATCGACACCCCACACACTCTGGCGTACATACTGTAGTGCATACCTCTCCAGCTTGTCTTGCGAGGACTACTGCATAATCCATGCACTCCTGCCAAGGGTCTCCCATTATCTAAACATAGTCAACACAGGTCAGCACAAACAGTTACAAACTGTGCAGGCACTCACTTACACAAGCATCTCAATTAGCAACACTTTGATTTACCCCTTCCCTGGTTTATAGTTCAATTTTCCTCCACAAATAGTCCCAGTAAACATCATTTTGAAATATTACATAGTTCAGCTCGTAGTAAAAACGTTTTGTTATTGGTGCTGTTTTGAGTCAATGTCTCACAGTCCAGGCTAGTCTTAAAGCGAAGGATGACCCTGAACTCCGGATCCTCTGCCTGTGTTTTCCAAGTACTGTGATCACAGGCATGAGATATTATACCCACCTTAACAGAGGTATTATCAATGCAAACGAGGTTCTATCAAGTAGTCTCCCAAGGGTCCACATTTTGGGTTGTAGCTGTACCATATCATATTGTGGGGGTGCTGGGGAACAGATGAGGTCAACACAGACGCTAAGGGTTATTATGTGTAGGAGTGGGTGGGGAATACGACAAAGAACACAGGGAAGGCTGAAATAGAAGCACTTTTAAAGACAAAGGAACAAAGGCTGTCTGTGTTACCTCAACTCTAGGGAGTTGAGTGCTTCACAGATGGAATTTAAAAAAAAAAAAGGTAAAGGTGAATAATTCAAGGTTCACAGATCAGAAATACTTTGCCCCATATTATATGGGCAGATTTTACAGAACGTATGCTCAATTCTGATTAGAAAGTTCCCTGCTTACAACATTCTGAGAGAAGGAAACTCTAGGTCTAAAAATACTATGATAAAAGCAAAGGTACCAGTTACCTCCTGGACCTCAGGGGGGTGGGGCACGACCGTGTGACTTGCCAACTTTCTGCTGGCCTCTAGAGACTCACCACAGGCTTGACCACAGGCTAACATGGGTTCCTGGCCCACAGAAGCATGGACGCTGTCATACCCAGAAAAGGTGGCAGTCTTTATAGAGCCACACTCTGCCTGCTTCCCACGACAAGTTACACACTTGTGCTTCCTCTTTTGTACTTATTTTTTTTTTACTACAAAGTTTCCTCTTTAAGAGCATCTGAAGTCTCTACCCTCTAGCACAGGGAGAAGCAAAGGGGACACTGAGCAGAAGCTGCTTGCTGCTGCTTCATTATCCGCTTTATTGATGTAAGGTTGCCTTGGAGCTCTTGACCATCCTGGCTTAGCCTTTAGAACGTCGGCTGGTATTCCCGACAGAGGCCAGCACACCTACGTGCCTTTTCCTGTGACTCAAGCATCCAAGTCAGCGTATAAAAGGCCGCCTTTTGAGTTACAGAATAAACTCCTCACAGCTCTTCAAGAATGGCTTCCAAACTTGGTCATTCTTGTTCTTAATGCTCTCCTCTGATCGGTCACAACTGGACATTCTTGGGCTTGCTCACCATAAACCTCACCATAAACCGTTCAAGCCACTCACACTTAACCTTGTGACAACACAAACAGAACACCTCCCGATTCTCCATGACCATTTCAAAAGCCATCCATCCCATCGTCAACCCAACAGATACCAACCAATAGACACTTGCTGAAAAACTGCTGCTGCTATGCAGTATTTGGTCATTTGTATGCATGCTACATCTTCTCAACCAGTTCTAATATATTCCTTGAGGAAAGGAGGCTGATAAATGAAAATTTCTGAGGTGCCCTAAAATGTAGCTGTCCAGAAGAGGGAAGAGACAACGGAAGTCAATTAAGTAACAGTTCTCTGGGATGTGTTCTTTTTTTTGGGGGGGGGGTGCAAGAATGGAGAATTAAAAAACATGTGTCTGGAGATCCAATTGCAGCGTTAACTCTTGATCTCAGAGGCACTTTTTTAGCCTTGTTGCTGGTAGTTTACAAAATGTGCCCCAAGTCTTGGTCCTTTTCCTAGCTGGTAAATGGCTCAATAAACCCTTTGATTTCAGAGACCTTTGCTTCAAGACTTGTTTTCCCGGGGGTTATATTCTACATTCCTCACTTTGGGAACAAAGTCATACAGACTTAAAACTTTCTATCCTGTACAGCCGAGCTACCCGCGTCACTTGTCCCTGCTCCTCATGCAGGGCATCCCCAACCCTGTGAATTCGTGGGCCTGGAATTCGCCGTGTAGAGCCCCGCGGACTGGGGCAGAGCCGGGCTCATTCTGCGACTCACAACCTCGGAGACCTAGGACCTCCGGGCGAAGCAGCTCGGCTGTTTGCAGAGCACTGCGGCGAGCACGGCCTGGAGGAGGGCCCGGCCGCCGCCCCGGCCCAGCATGGGGAGAGCTCGTCCGCAGCCCGCCGGGAGCCCACGCCTCGGCCACCGAATAACGCTGCGCAGAAAGCAGGGACAGAACCGACTCACCTCGCCCGAGCGCACCGCAATCGGTGCTCAACCGCCAGCATCCTAGGACTCGGTTCCTAGGCTCTTCCGGAGGTAACTGGGGATTGCTCCGACAGGAAGTCCCGCCCCACTGAAGCCTGAACTGCGCATGCGCGGAGTCCGGCGTGGAGTGCGCATGCGCGGAGTAGGGCGGCAAGCGCGCATGCGCGGAGTATGGCAGTTAGCGCGCATGCGCGGAGTACGACGGCGAGTGCGCATGCGCGGAGTATGGTGGCGAGTGCGCATGCGTGGAGTACGGCTGCGAGAGCGCATGCGCGGAGTACGGCTGCGAGAGCGCATGCGCGGAGTACGGCGGCGAGTGCGCATGCGCGGAGTACGATGGGGAGTGCGCATGCGCAGAGTCAGAAACACCTTCCTGACTCCCATGGTTTTCACCCTCCAGCACACCTGCTCTTAGCCACTTCTTGCCATGTATACAGACAGGCTTTTTTTTCAAATAATAAAGAGCACACACAGAAGATACACAAACTAGACACTTCTCCGGCTGGGGCAAGACAGTCATAGTCAGGGATCCTGGAAGTTTGGGGGTTTCTGGCCAATGTACTATATGTTGTTCCCAGATTGAAAAACCTCAAAGAGACCATCAGAAACCACAATTCCAATGCAAGCACATGAGAATCATTCTCCAAGCCCGAGATTGGTCCACAAACCTTCTTGATGGAACAGGAATGAGAGTGACCCCTGCCCCCCAGCTCTACATGGAGGGGTTTTATAAAGGGAAAAAAACACAAGCGGGTTTCTAAGCCTTGGCATTACATGAGAGGGTAAAGGAATGTTGGTGTTCTTCCCAGAGCCCAAGGGTGGAGGCCATATCCCTCCATGGACAGCAGACAGTAGTTTTCTCCAAGGACAGCAGTTTAATACAGAGTTTGGAGAATACGATGGAATCTCACTAGCTGTGGTTTTTTTTTTTTTTTTTTTTTGGTTGTTTGGGTTTTGTTTTGTTTTTGCCTCTTCATTGGCTGTGCCCCTGTAAGAGCACATTAACTTAGAATGAAGTCTTAAGAATAAAATGGAGTTTATTCTGCCACCTCAGTCCCTTCACTCCCACTGTCCAATCTCTAAAACTACACTTATCATGGAAAAGTCAGTGCACCCACCCAGGCCCTAGTCCAAGCTTGCTGGGAAAGGACTACAGGTTCTTGCTGAGCAAGGAAATTACATTTAGGTTAGGAGCAGATCTGAGACCACTCCAAGCTCTGTCAAGTCCTAGCTGTGTGGCTCTAGGGGGAAAGAAATCACCCAAGCACAGCTGGCCCAAATCACACTTGGTAGGTCTAGTTCCAGGCCACTGCTTTCCACTGCCTTACCATTGACAGACATTGTTAGCTAATCAGAGCACCACAGCCTGCTGGTCTCAGATACACCAGTGGGGTCTTTTAATCATGTACACTACCATCCTGTAACTACAGCTCCCCCAAAAAACAATTTGCCATCCTGCTTCCTGAATTACAAACAAGGATATGAGAAGATAGAAGAGTAAACAAAATAAGCCAAGGACATAAATAAACAAAGAAGGTCATTTCTTGAGTGGGGAAATTTCAGTGACAACAACTACAAGTTGTTGTGACAGCAAGTAACTGGGACAGTGATATATACTTGGAAACCTGACATGAAACCTGTTCTCAGGAATGGGGAGGGAGGACATTATCTGGAATTCTGAAGGTGTGAAGTTAGCTGTGCTTGGAGACTGAAAGCAAGCCAATGAGCCTGAAGCTGAGTGTCTAGGAATGCAGACAGGACCCAGTGGTAAGGATGAAGGCAGAGCAACAGAGCAGACCCAACCTTGGGCTCAGATTCTAAGCATTATTCTAAGTTCAGTGGAGAACTTCAGGAGGATGGAAAACAAAATGCCAAGACTCTCATTAAGGCTTTTAAAAGACTCCCTCTGAGCTGGCTGAGAAGTCATATACCAATAATTGCACCACTTGGGAGGCAGAGGCAAGCTGATCTCTGAATTCAAGGACAGCCTGGTCTAGAGAGTGAGTCTAGGATAGACAGAACTACACAGAGAAGTCTTCCCTTGAAAAAACAAGGAGACAAACAGCTAGCATGGCTTCTAACCCAGCACTGTGCGAGACAAAGATGAGAAGACCACTGCAGCTTGCAGATGCCTGCTTAGCTCCAAGTTTAGGAAATGAGTAGACAGTCTAAGGGAATAAAGCAGAAAGTCATAAACCAGAGACCTCTTCTAGCCCGAGCACAGGTATATATAATCCTATATAATAGATACTACATACTCCAGGTACTGTATGCTACACGCACATCCCCACACCCACATATATGTGTGTGTGTGTGTGTGTGTATGTGTATATGTATATGTATACATATATATATTTATCCTGGAACTGAAGATGTGTTCCAGGCCCTTCTCCTGGGATACTAACTCTTCCATGTATGCATCTGAGGAATGAACATAAGCACAGTACTTCTCTGACAGCCCACAAGCCCAAACGCCATCCCTCAGTGGCAGGAAGGGAAAGGAATTAGTAAAGGCCAAGGTCAGCGAACCTCTTCCCATTATGAAAACACTGCTCAGCCAGTCATAATATCAGTGCGGTTGAGTACTTGGTGGTGTTGAGTACTTATGGCAAAAATTCCAGTTTAGCGTCTTCTACTTCAAAGAAATAAAAAATAAGTGAATGTTGTGAGAAGCAGCTCTGCCAAGGAGATCCTGGCTACAGTGGTGAGGATCCTAGGGCTAGAGAGATGCCACAGCAGTCAGGAGCACCCGGGGCTCTTCCTATGGACCTAATTCACATCCCAGCAGCAGTGTCCGGTGGCTCCCAGGTCCCTATAATTACAGCTTCAGGAAACCCAATGCCATTTTCTGACCTCCAAGGACACCTACGAACACATGGCACACAGACAGACAGAGAGACAAACAGACAGACAACAGGAGCGCATAGGCTTTGTCAGACACATACACACACAAACACACACACACACACACACACACACACACACACAGAGTCTTGTTTGGTTTTGCAACAGGGTCTCAGAGGACCTATGTACCGAAAGCCCATCCCAACAAACAAACTAAAATCTCCAGGTGAACATGAAGAGAAATGCAAAGAGAAACTAACACAAAAGTCAGGATAACAGTTTCCTTCAAGAATGGAGAAAAAGAAATGACATAGAGACCTTTAATGTTGCTTCCATCTTCCTATGGTAGAGGTGCCAGCATTCTTCCTGTTTGGCACATGTTCTTAACACCTATCCTCGGCCACTGAGATGGCTTCGCAGATAAAAGGATCATTTCCCAACCTGACAACCTGGGACCACATATTAGAAAGAAAGAACTGACTCCAGAAGTTGATCTCTGACCTCCATACACATGCCATGGCATATGCACAAGCACGTGTGTAAATACACATGCATACACACACACACACACACACACACACATACAATAAACGTATGAACGTGTTTTTGAAGGTGTGTGGACTTTAAATTCCCTTCTTCCATACCAACCGGACTTTTGCAGAGCACATCACATCTCAGCTAAAAACAATTTCCAGACTCTTCTACAAGCAGTATGCCCACGTGATTAGGCTCTGCCAAGTGTGTGAACACTTGTGTCCTCCCTACGTTTATGAAATGGAATCATAGGTGTAAGTCACAGATTGTGAGGATTTTAGAGCTGCCACACTGTCCTGCACAGCCAGAGACTGAACCACTACAGCCCAACAAAGAGAATTAAGAAATCGACACAAGGTGTTGGGTGGTGGTAGGATTCTTCTTTAATCCCAGCACTTGGGAGGCAGAAGCAGGAGGATCTTTTGAGTCAAGCCCAGCCTGGTCTACAGAGCATGCTCCAGGACGGCTGGAGCTGCACAGAGAAACCCTGCCTCAAAACAAACAAACAAACAACAGAACTCAATACACGGGACTGGGGCAGAAGACCTACCTACTCAACAAACTGGAGGAACTCCATGGAAACTGGATAAAAAATTTCTACTTGGCCCCGCTGATTGAGAGGCTGAGTCAGAGAGATTCAGGGTTCAAGGCCTGCCCAAGGAACTTAGTGAGACCATATGTCAATGGACTCAAAGCTGGTGTTGTAGCTCAGATAGGGAGAAAAGTTATTGAGAATACATGTGCCCCTGGGTTTTATTCTAGCACTACAATTAAGTAAAAATTTTCTATTTTACTATATCAATTTTCAAGACAATATGAAACAGGATCATTTTCTAAGTGTGGACAGATAGGCTATGTGGGACTTCAAACTGCTTTTCAGATCACAGAAGCAAAAATTACTTTTAGGGGTTTTAGGAAATGGAAGATTTGAACAAAAGAGCTTTAGGAGCTAGGAAAGCTTACTCTGAGACCCACTGTACTGCCTGGCCCCACAATGAACCAAACAATGCACAGCATGTATCTGCTAATAAAGGATTTTAATGTTCTTAACCACAAACAAAAGAAACTCCTGATGCAATAGTGATGTTCATAAATTTGATTGAAACTCCACATAGTTTATACATAAAGCAAAGCACTACAATGTGCCTCATAAATTCAGTTACCCACCAGTCAAAACCATGCAAACCAAGTCAATAAAGGCTATTTCTAATCAATAATCAACATTAGACATCATGGGGAAATCCAAGAGACATTCCTGGAGATGGAGAAAACAATGTAACAATGGCCACAATATGTTTTTCATTTTGCAGAGGAGGGAGGATCTAAGCCGCTTTCCCAGGAGCTGCTATAAAGGTCCAGGACTCACTGAAGAATGACACTCCATACTCCAATAGCATGCAGACCCAAAGAGTGTTTTATTCTGCACAAGTCCAGTAAGCTGTGGCCTCCCCACTATCAAGATAGACAACCAAATGGGCTTGCTGTCTTGATTTATGGGATTAAGCAGTAGGTGGCATCTATCTTACTAGGGACATTCCATTACCAGGGCATGGGGGCTGGAATCTGTTACAGGGGAGGTCTGGAAACTTGATGACTCATTGTCCTTGCTTTAGGCTAGGTGGCTGGGCACTTTCTAGTTTTTGACTAACTGCCTGAAGCCAGGGGTTTAACTGACTTGCCTTGTTCTTGGAAACAGAGATTTAGGCCTAATCTCCTTGACTGTTAATTTGAAGCCTGCTATGGAGTCACCCTGTCTCTTCCCTCTCAGTGCTAAATGGTCAAGCAGGGGTATGACTTGATGGGCTGAACCTGTGGCCCAATGCTCTGCTGTCCAAAGTACAGAGTGAATGGTAATAATTCCACTTAGCCAGAAGCAGCTATCTGTATTAAATCAATACCTGTACAGCCAGAGGCCATTGCCCCTAGTGTCCAGGAAACTTTGGGAAGATCTTGTGAGCTATCAGATTGGGGGAGAGGGCACATGTGTATAGGCAGAAAGTAATTAGATGCTGTCCACTGACATGCTGGAGAGCTGTTTGTTTCAAAACGTTAATAGAGGTTGGAGGTGCAAAAGAACTTCTTTTCCTTCATTCACAAGACAGAGTAGTAGTAATACTGTCCTACACTAGAGGCAGAGCACTATGCAGATACAAAAATATTAGATAACATGCCACAGAAACATGATCAGGGCCCCCTTTTAATTTCCTGACATGAGCTGGCCACTAATCAAATTACCCAGAATCCCTGGAGGTGCTTTCTACTTTTCCATTGTGCATGAAGAGAGCAAAAAAGCCCATTGCATGCCCATCAGCCCAGCTCTCACTGAAATTAAATATCTTCCAGAAAAGTCTTGGGAAGAAGCAGGCAGGGCTGAACAAGGAGGAAACAGCAGGAGTGGCTGGAGGGAGGGTTAGTTGGGAGAAGAGAAGGTGGAGCTAGCAGGGACTTCCTGGCCAGGGGCAAGTATGCAAATCCTGAAGCTGAACTGAAGACTTGGAGGTGGGAGTGCCTGACAGCTGAGGCAAGTGGATTGATCTTCATAGTTCTTCTGGTCTGGACACTAAATCAGCCCACACCTGAGATGCCAGGGGACCATGTCATTTCATCCTGATTCCATAACTTAGGTAATACCACCCCCATAGAGTCCCCATAACAGGGACAAAGGTGATAAATGGGCCTTGTCAACCTCACTGGACGCATTAGGCACCTGAAGAAAACACAAGTGGAACCTTAGTGAATTGGCAGCAGGGGGTGGGGCTGATTTACCAAGGCAATGTGAAGAAAGGAGGTCCAGTGGACATAAGTACTGGAGCCACAAAGAGAATACCAGTCACCAGCTCTGAACCCAAAACAGGGACAACTTTCCCTGAACATATGAATTTCCATACAAGGGATCTGCAGAAAGACTGTGGGACAGCACCTTCACTCACTGACTGCTCCGGACATCCCTGTACAGACAGGGCAAAGGCAAAGGAAGACAGGTAGGAAACAGGATCCACCTCCAACTACCTGAGCTATCGGACAGGCTCTGATCCCGAAGCAGAGGACACCACACATCAGACACCATCCTTAGTAATTCCTGGAGCCCCTGAATCATGGACCAGCCACAAGGCATCTTGAGATGCTCGGTGGGTAGAAGAAGGAAAATTTGATTCTGGAGTATAGTTGGTGAGGAGGAGGAGGGCAGTGTTTCTTTTTCATGGTTCCCTGTAAGATCGGGAAGCTCTGGTGCCCAGCTGACTGAGAGACCCTGACTGAGGAAGCACAAAAAAAACAGCAAAAAAAAAAAAAAAAAAAAAAAAAAAGCCATTTGTTTCCAGAATCAAGTCAGAGGCTGAGGAAGACAGAGTGGGGCAGGAACCCAGGCTGGCCCCAGGGACGAGACCTTGCACATGTGAGCCAGGGGGGACGCCTAAAGGAAAGCAGGAGCCAGGACAACTGCCAAAACCTCTTCCTGGCAGAGACCCAGCCTCCTGCAGGGTTGTCAAGGCTGCTCACAGTGGAGTTTCTGATGCCAGATACCACAGAGCTCTATGGGGACTCACACAAAGCCAAGGGCTCAGCTTCAACTGCACCCTGGAGGCTTCCTGTCAGGTTCCTCTTTCAGATGCAGGCCTGCCAGCACTAGAAGTGTGGAGATGTGCCCTGCTGATTGTTTCTTCCTCCCTCAGGTAAAGCTCCCTAATGGCTGAGTCAGACTAAGTACATCAGCCCAGGAGACATCTGGCTGCCATTGGGGAAAGCCACTGGTGGACGGGCGGTGACTCTGTGGATCACCTGAAAATCCTCCCTCTTGGCCAGTGTGCACACTCGCAGCACCCCAACCCATCACTGGACACCTGCATTATCCATGGGTTTCTGTTCAGGAGCGAGTCCAGGGACCTCCCTACACTGCCTATCAGTGTGCTTGGTCAGGCCTCTCCATTAGTGATGAGATGACAAAAGACTTTTCTGGGGACCACTAGAAAGTATCCTCCTTTCCCAGCTCTGGGTAACTCCTAAAGAGAGTCCTGAGCATTCCTACTGTCCAGAGACTGAATAGTGATTCTTCTAGTCCTCGTCGCTGTCAGGGAGGGAGCAGAAGGCATGGAACAGGAGGGTGCAGACCTGTGCCTGATCATCTCAAGCTAGAGGATGGCTGAACATGCACAACCACCTCTCCAGTCCCTGCAGAGCCCCATTTATCTCCTTAAAGGAGAGAGGCTGCTTTCACCCGACTCCCTTAGATGTGAGAAAGCAGGCAGAGATTGAGGCATATTCCAGCTAAAGCAGTATCTGCTCAATGGGCTCCCGCCTGAAGTGGTGTCTTCCTCAGCTTCCAGAACAAGATGGCAGTTCCATTTCTAGGGCTTAGGAGGAAGGAGTCTCTTCAAATCCTATAAACCTGCAGGTTCCCAGCACCAAGGAACAGGTATAAGGAGAACAACCAGGCCTGCCTCCCTGGGCCTCAGCATCTGAGAACACCTGGAGACATGGCAGAGGAAATATCCTGGTATAGGAGGCAGGGGATCAAGTCAAACCTCTGATTATTTCACGCCTGATACAGCTGATGGCCTGGCAAGGGCCCATGTACCTATGGAGGGAGGCTACCCTTGTATGCAGGACAGAGGCCTTGATCTGGTCTTGATACTGTGGGTCTGAGGCCAGAGGACCTGTGGAGGAATCCAGACCATCGGAGGAAGTCCTTAGTCCGTCATCTGGAAATGCAGTGAGGGCTGTTCCACTTCTCCAACACATCGGGTTTAGATAAGAGAAGACAGCCCATGATTTTAAAGCTTTTTTATAGAAAGATAGGGGGAAAGAAAAGAGATAGAAAATTTAAGAGAGAAAGAAGAGAGAGAGGGGAGAGAGCTGGCCATGACCACATGGAAAGAGGGGGAAAGACTGTGGAGAGAGGGGGGACAGCAGAGCAAGAGACAAGGGAGAGCCTGGGCAAGAGAAAGGGGAAAGAGAGCTAGGAGGGGCCAAGCATCCCCTTTTATAGTGGGCTGGGCTACCTGGCTGTTGCCAGGTAACTGTGAGACAGGGAAACCTGGCTGTAACCAGGTAACTGTGGAGGTAGAGTCCAGCCAGAACACTAGGGTCCTGGGGCACAGCCCTTTGTGACTGACCATAGGGTTATGTCCAAACTACAACCAAGAACAAAACTGTCATAGAGTGAAACATGGTCTTACATTCAGCAGGAAAACAGAGACCATTTCAAAGAGAAGAAGGCTGTTATCTCCAAAGAGACCCCAGTACTGCAGCCAGCATATCACCAAGGGAGTTAAGAAATGGCAAAGGAGGAATCTGTGGTGAATAGTTTTATTTCAACCTGATACAAGCTATGAAGTCATTGGAGAGGAGGGATCCTAAATTAAAGAAAATTCCTGCATAAGATGAGGCTGCAGGCAAGTCTGTAGGACATTTTCCTCATTACTGATTGATGTGGAAGGGCACATCCCATGTGGGTAGCACCATCCCTGGGCTGGTGGTCCTGGGTTCTATAAGAAAGCAGAATGAGCATGCCATGAGGAGGAAGCCAGTAAGCAGAACCTCTCTGGGGCCTGAGCATCAGTCCTGCCTACAGGAGCCTGCCCTGTTTGAGTTCCTTCCCTGACTTTCTTCAATGCTGGACTACACTGTGAAAGTATAAGCCAAATAAACTCTTTCCTCTTCAAATTGCTTTGTTCATGGTGTTTCATTGCAGCAACTTTAACCCTATCTTGGAGAGCTTCTTAAAGCCCCATGCACCGCAGAACCTAGAGACAACTGGGATCTGTCCTGAGACCTTCTACATAGGTGCAGATGCTAAACTGAGCCTGGGTAGGAAAGGGAAGGTTCTGGAATTTCACCTAACACTAAAGGCCTGCACAAGTTGTCTCACAGGCAAAACAGCTCAGAGGTAAACACTTCTCCAGGGCATAAGAGGGGGGCAGAGAATGTCCCCAGGCTATTGAAGATTGAGCTAGATCTGGGAGACTAGCAACCCTACCTTGCCCTTCCCATGGAAGACTGCACCATCAGGAAGTCCCTTTCTTTTTGCCTGCCCTGTTCCTCATCCCCATAAACTTTTCTTGTTTCTCTTCCATACTAAGAAGGATCAAGGCTCAGAAGCTGATCTGTAAGAATTTACATTGAGGGAGACACACATGTACACATGCATTGATGTGGGTATACACAACGTGCACGCACACACACACAAACACACACAGTTCCCAAAGTGGTACTGAACAAGATTCAAACCATGCAGATCCACAGAGAGAGAGATGAAAGCAGGGCCTAACAGCAGCCTTCCAAACAATGAGGCCCAGGTCACCTCACAGTTCCTTGGAACCACTTTTAAAGTAAAAAGGAGGCTAATATCCACTTATTAGTGAGTGCATACCATGATTCATCTTTTGAGTCTGGGTTACCTCACTTAGTACAATGTTCTCTAGCTCCATCCATTTGCCTAAGAATTTCATGAATTCATTGTTTCTAATGGCTGAATAGTACTCCATTGTGTAGGACAGGGGAAGAGAAGGGGGCTTACGGAACTTTCGGGAGGCTAGAAAAGGGGAAACCATTTGAAATGTAAATAAAAAATTACATCGAATAAAAAAAAAGGAGGCACAGGATGGTAATTTCACTATGCTTTAGTTATTTAGTGTGTATGTGTGTGTGTGTGTGTGTGTGTGTGTGTCACACATATATTAGCTGGAGTGAGGGAAGTAGGAGTCACAGTATACATGGAGAAAAGAATACAACATTTGAGGAGACATTCTCCATCCACATGAGGTTCATGAGAACTGTACATAGGTCTTTAGGCTTGCCAACACACTGCCTTTATGCACTGAGTCATATCAGTGGCTTTGAAATATTAGCACCTGCGAGGTGGAGGCAGGAACATCAGTGGTTCACATCGTTCTTGCCTACAAATCAAGTTCAAGGCCAGCCTGAACTAATGAGACCCTGTCTTAAAAACAAAATGAGGATGTAGTTCAGTTGATGAATTACTTGTTTAATGTCATGAAGTCCTGGGTTACACCTTATAAACCAGGCCTGGTGGTGATCCGAGCATGTGGAAGTAGAGGCAGGGTGTTAGAAATCCAAGGTCACCATTAGCTACAGAACAGGAATGAGAGGGCAGCCGAGGTCATAGAAACATAGCCTGCCTCAAAAAAGAACTACATATGCTGTCCCATACAGAACTACTGCCTATATACGGCCCCCATTCAATTAGTCCCAGCACTTGGGAGGTTTAAGCAGGATGCTCAGCTGTTTAAAGGCAGCCACAGCTACAAGTCTCAAACTATCATAACAGCAAACCACTTCAGCACAGCATCCTGCAATCCTGGCTGCCTTGCTTACACAGGGACAGTATCTACCTTGGCTTCCCTCTCTATTTAATACCTATTTAATGAACATGGGGTTTGTACCTATTACATACCTGGTACTAGAAGAGGAACAATAGAAAGGCACCAGGTCCTCATCCCTTCCTAAAGGGACAGAGATAACCTGGGGACATTTTCCTGCTCTGTGTCTACCCACTCACAGTAATAATAGCCAGTCCTTAATGTGCACCTACTATGTGCATCTCTCTTAACCCTTACCATAGCTCTGAGTTGGCCTGTCAGTGCCCAATTCACAGACCAAGAAATGGAGACTCAGGAAGCCAAAATGAATTCCCTCAGGTAAAATGAATTCCCTCAGGTAAAAGCCCCTAGGCCCCACCCCTGTACCTCACAAGGAGCTTGAAGAAATCAGGAAGTACTTCACCAACAAAGGCAAGTTCCTATTGTTAACCCATAGCTGAGATGACCTGGTGGCTGTGAAGGGCATAAAGTTTCCCAGGGCATCCTGTACTACAGCTTCCTGGTGTAGGTTATGGAAACACTGTCAGGTCTCCTGGAGCAAAGAATGACATCTGGGTCACCAATGAAGGGCTCTGAAGCAGTGTCATGGGGGCCAAGTTACTTCACTGCAGCACCCCATAGTATAGAACCCTGTGCACAACAGGACTATTTCTCACATGTATTCTCATTCCTTTCCCTATATCACTAGCCTCGTGTAATCAATGATTTCCACGCCCCTGTGTGTGTGTGTGTGTGTTTCATGTGTTGCATTGGTGTGTTTGTAGATGTATGTATGCAGTATGTATGTGTGGGACCTGGGTGCTCAAAGTGCATGTTTGGAGATCAGAGGACAGCTTCTGGTTCCTTCCTTCCAACATGTGAATCCAGAGGCTCAAACACAGGTCATTAAGCTTAGCAACAAACATCTTTACCCACTGAGCCTTTGTGCTAGCCCTTATAATGTTACTTCTTAGAACTTACTCCTGTAACTTTATAGGAAAGCCAGTTGACATGTGGCAGTAATTTTAACCCACATAAACATGTTTTCTGTTTGGTTTTGGTTTTTCAGTAATTTTTAATTTTCTAGATTGAGTCTAATTGTGTAGCCTGGGCTGGCCTCAAACTCAGTTCTTGAATTACAAAATGTGAGTCTCTACACCTGGCTAAACATGGTCATATCAACAATAAACGAGAGGCTCAGGTGATGAATCTGTTCCACATGTGTAGGCTTTGAGACTCTGTAGCCTGTCCCCTATCCCACCCCACCATGCCCACAGCATCCACAGCTTGAGTGCCTCCCACTCCCTAGCACTGTACATAATGACCAACTCCTGGAACTGGCAAACAGAGGCAGGTCCACCAAGTGCCCTCTGCCCCAGGCCTATAGCCACCAATCCAGATCCCACTGCGAAGGGAGTGCTTCTCTGTGCTGATCACCCCATGTCCTCTCTATTTCCTCATGCAGGCCAGTTCCTCTTCAAAGTCCAAACACATGACACACATAGGTTCCCAAGGCACACTAACCACAAAATAACCAGGCATTTGGTGATGCTACTGCAGCCCTGTCCAAAGTAAATTAAGTCTTTAATTTAACTAACTTCTGCCCCCTTAGAGATGAGAGCCAGGGATAGTGTGGTGCATGTCTGTAATCCTGACACTCAGAAGCCTGAGGCAAGAAAACAAAGTTCTGGATGGGGTAAGTTCCATAGTGAGTCCAGGGTTTTTTTTTTTTTTACAAATCAGGAGAGTGTAATCCCAGCAGAAGCAGCCTGGGAACTGAACCCCCATTCTGGCCTGCTCAAGGGGCTAGGGCAGTGCTGGCCTCTGAGCTTTGCTCTCAGTTGAACTGTAGACAATGACCCCTTGAGTGAGGGCGGGGCCATAGGTTAGTGCTCAGAATGGGGTTGGGGGTGGGGTCAAGTACAGGTGTGGTTTTGTTCCTCTGACCTCCTAAGGCAAGATGACAGAATAAGAGTGCTTCCTGGTGTCAGAGTGCTAACCACTCTTGACCTTTCAGGATATGCATATGTGCACACACACACACACACACACACACACACACACATACACACACACACACACACAAACACACTGCAGCCTGTGTGTGATCCTAATTCTACTTATTTTTTTTCTTTCAATTTTTTTTTTTTTGAAAATGGCCACAGGCTGCCACCTAGTTGGTGGACTCATCTTGTAATTTCTCTAATTACCTCCTTGATAAAGTGATGAGAATAATCCATCATTGTACCCATGGTCTCAAAGGGTGCCCGGGAGAGCTCAAGATGGGGAGAGGTCATTGGTGACAAACACACACACACACACACACACACACACACACACACTCAACTCAGTTGTGACCAAGTTAGTGACCCTCATAGGACAGGAACATTAGCCAATAGCTAGCACATACCTAGGAGTTTGACCACTGTAGACAGAGTCAGACTCCACTTCTAGAAAGCATCACCTAACTTGATGGTGTCTTGTTACCTCATCTATAAAATGGGTGTTGTTTCCATCTCAAAGTTAGATGAACTCAGCAGACAAGGACTGAAAGAAGCACAGATCGTGGTATCGAGGCAGGCAAGGCTGGTGAACAAATTCTTACCTCCAGGTAGATATTCTGAGTAGATGCAGAGTACACTAGCCCATCTGTGTCACACAGAAGGCTGTCCTATCCACTCAAGGACACTACAGAGCACTATAATCCATACATGGCTAGAGCTCAGCTCCAGTTTGTGCCTGAGGGACAGGAAGGTACATCTGGAGCTGAGCTGGACTCTGTGTGACCCTGAGGCAGGGCAGTAGTCTATTTGATCCTAGGACACCCAGAGAAGAGAATCCCAAGGGAAGTCCCAGCAGCTGTGCCTGCAGCTGTCAGCAAGCCTACAGCTGCATCCAGGCTCAGGCATGGGACAGCTGCTAATCCCCAGCTGACCTCAGAGGCTGTGGAGAGCAGCTGCAGTGAAGGACCAAGCTCTCATCTATCTCAGTCCTGTAGGAGACAGAGACCTCCCTTTCTCTCTGTGTGGTGCACTGTCCTCAACCCTCTGCCCTTCCCTCCTCATCCACATCTAGATAATCTCAGTCCTGTGCAGACACCCCATCACACAACTACAGTGTCCTGCACTGGGACAGATGGTCTGTCCTGGACCTGCACACTGCCTTTCGCCTTCTCAGCTTTCTCCAGCTGAACCCACCCACACAATGTGTTCCTCTATTTTCCTTGTCATGTAAAAAAGAATGATTTTCCATCCTGCCACATGGGTATGAAACTGAGGAAGCTTCTAGAGTTTTACACAGTTTGTTCCAAAGCCTCTATTGGTTCAGCCACATTGCAATAGGAAAGTTCTTTGGGTTGTAATATAGGGGCCTCTGCTAGCTAATTCCTTTTCCAGTCAGCCACAATGAAAAACATCCACATACTTTCCTTCCCTGAAGTTAATTAAAGGTTGACACAAGAATGAGAGGGTTTTCGGGGAATGTGTCAGATAGATGTACCCCAGTTGGTAGAGGACTTGCCAAGTACATGAAGCTCTGTGGTCATTCATTCACCCTAACTGTAGCCCAGTATTCATGGTGGCACACACCCATGATACTGGTACTCAGCAGGAAAGAAAATTCCATGAGTTTTCAACTCAGAGTTGAAGTTCATCCTTGGCAATACACTGGCTTACCTGGGATCCATGAGACCCTTTCTCAAAAGGAAGGTGCATGGGGAGAGGTTGAGGAGCAGGACAAGGAGGAGAAAGGAAAAGTCTGGAAGCACAAATGGATTCTGAGCTATTGGGTCTGTGTGAAGATCCATGTGGTAAGAATGCTTGCCTCTGAGCCTGAAGAGGTGAGTTTCATCCTTGGAACCCATGGACGGAACCAACAGACTCCTGAAAGCTGTACTCTGACCTCCACACACATACACGAACAATAAATACAAATAAAAAATAAAGGGAGTAGCTTCAGAAAGGAAGGACCTAGAAAGAGGAAGACAGACTTCTCCAGAAGAACCTTAGAAGACCTCACACAGAGAAGATTCAACATAAATCAAGAGACACGTGGAGGCAAGAGCTAAAGACAGATTTGCTGGAAGTGTATGCGGAGGGAGTGTCTGGATGATTCAAACCAGCTCTGCAGCCTTATAGCCACCAAGAGTCCCTAAGCACATTTCTTCAATCTTAATAGCAATATTTTCCATGTAAATCTTCAAGTTTATCAGACAGTGTTTATAATTCCACTTTCAATCAACTTAGAATATTTTATGCCTAACATTATTATATCTATATAAATTTTTTCACGATAATCTTCAATTCTAACATGTTTTTCTACATTTTCTACAATTTTATCAGAAATATTTTTCATGTAAATCTTCAACTCTATCATAAAATGTTTCTATTTCATATTTGAATTAATTTAGCAATATTTTGCATGTCTACCATTTATTCTTTAATTTTCCATGAAAACTGTCAATTTTAACATGCTCTTCTATGTTTCTCTTCTATTTTATCAGAATTATTTTTCCATGTAAATATTTAATTTTATCATAAAGTGTTTTTACTTTCCTTTTCAATAAGAAAAAAGATTAACACAGAGAAAAAGTTCTACTCAAGAGGAAATTGATATCTCTACAGAACAGGAACCAGGGATGTCCTAGACGTGGGATGAAAGGCAAAGATAAATGCAGCAGGGGAGACCTGCAGCATAAATGGACTGTGGGACCATTCAGCCCCCTCCAGAAGCCAAAGGAAAGGATTCCAGCCCACAACACAGAAGGCATGCAGGGGACTTGGTTCTGAAGAAACACCATGTGTATCAACTAAGATAAGCAAATGAACACCTTTCCATACTGGTCTGCGTTCCTGCCCCACCACACTAAGAACCCCCACACCAGTGGAAGTTCAACCCGAGAATTGTATCTCTACTGATTATCAGGTGGTTCAGGACATTACAAAGGCAAAATTAAGTTTTCTTACAGCTCCATGTGTGATCTGTAATTATCTCAACACAAAAAGTGGCATAAGTGGGAAGGATATTGGAATGAGGGTTCACTGGGCCTTCTCACTCCTTCCTTCTATGGTGGAACACCAATAGCAAACAGACCCAAACTCAGGGTTCTCCTGCAAGTACACCCAGTTGTTCCGATGACAAAAATGGCTGTTGTGCCTTCAGAGTGACAATACAGATTATTGAGGGAAAAGATGGGAGTCAGAAGACCAAGGGGAAATCATTATAGTAAGTCAGGAACAGCATTTGACAGTGACTGGGTCAGTATAAAAGCAGCTGGGTGAGACAGGGATAGCACTGGCGGATGGGCTGGACCATACACACTTTAGGAAGGTAAAAAGTGAATTTTGTGCCCTTGCGGCCTGTCACAATAAGGCAACACTGGACCTTTATAAATTTAAAATTCACAATAGTAAAGTTAATCATAATTGTTTGTGCAAGAGGAGGTGGTATATAAGGGAGAAAGAGATTGAACAGATTGAACATTTTCACGAGGAGTCCAGAATCCTTTTGGGGGAAGAAGGGTTAATAGTTAATCTTTTGCATGGAATTAATCCCATAAAGAAAAGCAGAGCCTAGATACATCTCTGCAGTTAAGAGCACTAGCTGCTCTTCCAGAGCATGTGTGTTTGATTACCAGCAGCACATGGTTGTTCACAACTATTAGTGACTCCACTTCCAGAAGATCCAATGCCACCGTTCTGACCTTCATAGGCACTAGGCACAGGTGTAATACCCAGACTATATATATATATATATATATATATATATATATATATATATATATATATATATAAAATCTCATAAAAATCCCACAAATCAATGGATACAATAGAGATGGTTATTAGACCTGTGGCTGATACATCTGTTCAATTGGCAGGCTGTGTTCAAGGAATGGGCCAGGAAATGTCTCAGTTTGTGAAGTGAGTGCTCCACAACTCTTACACTCCAAGTACACAGAGAAAAGATGGGTAGGGCACAATGTGCATGTGTTAAACCCAGTGACCAGCAGATGGAGACAGGAACATTCTTGAGACCTACTGGCTAGCCAGCATGGTGGAACCAATGAGCTTCAGGTTCAGTGAGAGACTGTTCCTGAAAACATAAAACATAAGGTCCAAGACTGAGGAGGACACTTGATGTCAACCTCAGGCTGCCATGTGCAAAGGCTTACATGTGTACATGCACCTGTGCACATACATGCATGAACACAACCCCCCCACACACACATACACACACACACACACACACACACACACACACACTATCTTAGCTATTTCTCTATTATTGTGATAAAACGCAGAATCCAGGCCACATATGAGAAGAAGAGTTTATTTTGGGCTCACAATTTTAAAAATATATGAATGCATTTTAAGAATATAAGAAGATATATAAGAATATAAGAAGATAATTGCATATAAGAAGACATTATAATTGGGATAGTGAAGGGGGGCAGGAATGGTGCTGGAACATCAGCTGAGAGCTCAGATCTTGATCCACAAATAAGAAGCAGAGACTTGTATTGGATCCATCTTTTGAGATTGTAAAGACTTCCTCCAGTGATATACTGCCTTCAGTAAGATCATACTTTCTAATCTTCCCCAGTCACAAACTAAAGATCAAGCCTTTAAATGCACAAGACTAGGAGGGGGCATCTCATTTGAGCCATCATACAAACAAGCACATACAAAGTAAAGAAAGGGAACAAGAAGGACTCCTATGCTGAGATAATGGGCTGAGCAGATCTCACAGTCTGATGGACCATCTTCCCTGGCCGACTGAAGACTCACCATGGACTGGGCAAACTCTGCTCTGGCACCCAGCATAGAATTTGCATCAGGGTTCTTAGCCCATGGTTTCAAGTTCAGTAGGCAGCATGAATGCATCCAAGCAGCAGACAGAATAGGCAGCCATAGAGGGAGATTAGGGTTAATAGCATTTCTCTCAGGAAAGATGGACTCCAGGTTTGCCCTATCATCGATGATGATATAAGGCTAATGTACATCATAGAACAAACCTGTTGAGCCTTTGGAACAGCAGAACTGTCAGGAGAGATGCTTATCAGAATGCTAGCTTTGGGTTGGCGTGATACACTTTACACCACTTCTGCATACTTTCCCTAACACTTTCTTAAAAATATTGCTCTTTTGAAAAGTGACACACCTTCTGTGGGGAAAGATGTAAACTATCATGAGATGTTTCATATGGAAAGGAGCGGGTGAGACCCCAGTAAATCATCAAATGCCAAATGATACTGTATAACATGTAGTAATAGGTTATCATTAAAATAATCTATTGTTTATCACACAGTAGGTAAATGGGCATTCGGTTGCTCTAAAATTATCCAGAAAAGCGTGATTTGTTTTCTTCTCTGAGAGCTAGGTACCAAGGGTATTTGAGTAGCACTGGTCACAACACAGGAAGAGAGCAGGGCGAGGAGAGAGGGATTTTTTTCCCAATGTGGGGCCTCACTAGACTCTCAGAATCCTCAGATAGGGTGCAATGCTGTGTGTCCCCAGGGTGACAGCAAGCAGAGAATTAGCATTGATCTTTGCAAGGCTTCTGCATCTTGCTTATTACATGAGCACGAAGCTATCTCTGTAGATATCTTCTAAAATGTTCTACTGCCCATTGATAGAAATGTTTATTTGAAATGAGGCTAGATGGGGACCTTGCTTCTCCACTGACTCCTTGATCTAATGAGGAAGCTTAGGGGTTGCAGGAGGTGGCTGAGGTTGCCTATGAGGGTAAGACTTGATATTTGTGATTTCTGGAGTCAGAGATGATGTCCAGAAGGAAGATAGGCCCAACAGCACGGGAGAGGAAAAGGAAGGTGAATCTCTCTCAGGAAATGTAAGATGCATAGCATAGGGATCTGATCTCAGACTGGAAACAGACTCAGGAAGGCAGGAACATGTCCACAGCCTACACACTGAGTTTATGACACTTAAGAACTTCTGAATCAACCCGGTTACTACTGAGTTTAAAAATATGAAGGGGTTTGCTGAGGCTGGGAGAAATGAGGGTAAGGGGCATTTAGTGTCTCTCTTCTTCCCCTCCCAGGGCTCCAACAGGCTGCATCATAGAGAGTTTGACCAAAGGAGAGATGTGCAGGCTAGTCTTATGTCAACTTAACTTAACCTGCAATTATCTGAAAGGAGGAAACTTTGGTTCAGAAAATGCCTCCATAAGATGCAGTTGTAAGGCATTTTCTTAATCAGTGATTGGTATAAGAGGTTCCAGCACATAGTGGGAGGGGCCATCCCTGGGCCAGTGGTCCTGGGTTCTATAAGAAAGTAGGCTGAGAAAACCAGGGGAGGGGAAGGGTAGCAACCACTTTTTGTATGCGCCTTATTCCAAAGTGTGAGAACAAAGGCAGAGGAATCTGGGCAGTGAGGAGGAGGCCTGAACAGTTTGATTCCACATTCCATTGAATGCTCAATTTATTTTATTAGAAACCAAACTCTCCTTATGAATTGGGTGTTTTTCTTGGTGCTATGCCCCAATAATGACAAACTACTCAATGGAGGAAGGATCTGTTTGTGCTCACAGTTTTAGGGTACATGTTCCATCATGGAAGGTGGCCTGGCAGCATGGACATGAGGTGGCTTGCTCACATTGTTGCGGGTAAGGAAGCAATGATGAAGAAATAATGTGCTCAGCTGGCTTTTTCTTTCTTCCATTTGCTTTCGGGTCAAGGACCGAAGCCCCATGGATGATGCTGCTCACATTCAAGATGAAACATTCCTTCAGTTAACCCTCTCTAGAAATGTCCTCATAGGTACAACCACAACCCCAGTTTGTCATTATTGGGGCGCAGCATCAAGAAAAATATCCAATTCACAAGGTTAGTGAATGTGTGTGTGAGAATGTGTTTGTGAACCTAGGCATTTCTCAGTTTAATATAATTGACCAAGGAAATTAGCCATCACACATTGCATCTTCAATTTTGGGAAAGATAAGTTCAGTTGAGTTTTCTTCAATACACTGTGGTGGTTTGATTGAGGACATCCCCCACAGGCTAGAGTATTGGAACACTTGTTCCCCATTTGGTAGTGCTTTTTTAAGGAAATGGTATAGAAATGGTGGAGGAAGTATGTCACTGGGGGCAGACTTTGACAATTCATAGCCTGTACTTACTTGCAGTTTATTCTCTCTGTTTTTTTTTCCCTTGGATGTTTTCTTTATTTACATTTCAAATTCTGTTTCCTGTCCTGGTTACACTCCTCCAAACTCCCTATCCCATCCCCCATCCCCCTGCTTCTATGTTTCCCCCACCCACCCACTCCCATCCTCAATTCCACTACACTGGGTTATCAAGCCTTCACAGGTCCAAGGTCTTATCTTCCAATTGATGTCCCACAAGGCCATCCTCTGCTACCTATGCAACTGGAGCCATGGGTCCCTCCTAAGTTGGTGGTTTAGAAGCCCATTTGAGTTCTGGGGCTTCTGATTGGTTGATACTGGTCTTTAAATGGGGTTGCAGACCCCTTCCGATCCTTCAGTCCTTTTTCTAACTCCTCCATTGGAGACCCCATTGGAGACCCTGTGCAACCAATGGTGTGTTGCAAGCATTCACTTCTGTATTTGTCAGACTCTAGAAGAGCCTCTCAGGAGACAGCTATCTCTGGCTCCTGTCAGCATGCACTTCTTGGCATCCACAATAGTGTCTGGGACCAGCTGGGGCAGTTTTTGGGTGACTTTTCCTTCAGATTCTGCTCCACATTTTTCTCCATATCTGCTTCTGTGAATATTTTGTTCCTCTTTCTAAGAAGGACTAAAGCATCCATATTTTAGTGTTCCTTCTTCTTGAGCTTCATGTGCTCTGTGAATTGTAACTTGGGTATTCTGAGCTTTTGGGCTAATATCCACTTATCAGTGAGCACATAACTTGTGTGTTCTTTTGTGATTGAGTTACCTCATTCAGGATGATATTTTCTTGTTCCATCCAGTTTCCTAAGAATTTCATGAATTCATCACTTTTAATTGCTGAGTATTGTGTAAATGTAGCACATTTCTGTATCCATTCCTTTGTTGAAGAACATCTGGGTTCTTTCCAGCATCTGGCTATTATAAATAAGGTGGCTATGAATGTAGTGGAACATGTGTCCTTATTATATGTTGGAGCTTCTGTTGGGTATTTGCCCAGGGGTCATATAGACCATCATTATTGCTGATAGGATGCACGGGATTATTTCAATCCCATTGTCTCTGTTGAGGCCTGTTCTGTGACCAATTATATGGTCAATTTTGGAGAAGTGTCATGAGGTGCTGAGAGGACAGTATATTCTCTTGTTTTAGGATGAAATGTTCTATAAATATCTGTTAAATCCATTTGGTCCACTAGTTTCACTGTGTCTCTGTTTAGTTTCTGCTTCAAATGGTCTGTCCATTGCTGAGAGTGGGGTGTAGAAGTCTTCCACTATTACTGTGTGAAGTGCAATGTGTGCTTTGAGCTTTATTAAAGTTTCTTTTATGAATGCGGGTGCCCTTGCATTTGGAGCATAGATGTTTATAATTGAGCATTCATCTTGGTAGATTTGTCCTTTCATAAGTATAAAGGTGTCCTTCCTTAACTATTTTGATGGCTTTTGGTTGAAAGTCAATTTCATTTGATATTAGAATGGCTACTCCAGCTTGTTTCATGGGACCATTTGTTGGAAAATTCTGTTCCAGCCTGTTACTCTGAAGTAGTGTCTCGGTTTGTCACTGAGGAGCACTTTCTGTATGTGGCAAAATGTTGGGTCCTGTTTACATATCCAGTCTGTTAGTCTATCTCTTTTTGTTGGGGAACTGAGCCCATTGATGTTAAGAGATATTAAGGAAAGGTAATTCTTGCTTCCTGTTATTTTTTTGATAGAAGTAGAATTATGCTTTTGTGGTTATCTGCCTTTGGTTTTGTTGAAAGATGATTACTTTCTTGCTTTTTGTATGGTGTAATTTTCCTTCTTGTGTTGGAGCTTTCTATTATCATTTGCAGGGCTGGATTTTTGGAAAGATATTGTGTAAACTTCATTTGTTGGAATATCTTGGTTTCTCTATGTATGGTAATTGAGAGTTTGGCTGGGTATAGTAGCCTTGAATGGCATTTGTCTTCCCTTATGATCTGTATGATATCTGCCCAGATGTCTGTGAGCCTGTCATTCCAGCATCCTTTGATCCTGAGATCCTGGATGTGTTAGAGCTCCTGGGATTCAAGCTGCCTCTGGGATCCTGAAATCCTGGTGTGACCAAGCTCCTGAGATCCTGAAATACTGTGCCTGTTAGAGAACCTATGATCCTGGACATGTTACAGCACCAAGGAGTCTGGATGTTGTGGGACTGGGTGTGGAGCTCACATCATAAGTCTGTTCAGGGCACTGGCTCAGAGCAGAAGGAACCTGTGCTACTGTCTGAGCAGGGGGTAGGGGTTTGTGAGGGGTTGTGGTGGTGGGGTTGTTGTGTTTCCTGAGTCCCTGGATTTTGCCGGTCCCAGTTACCTATGGTATTAGGGTGTTGGAGGGTTGGGATAGATGTTGTGGCTTCCTCAACTATGATCCTGGACATATTAGAACACCTAGTAGTCCAGCTTCCTCTGGGTGTTGTGGGACTGTGTATGGAGCTAGTGCACAAGGTCTGTTCTTTTTTTCTCTGATTTTTTCTTTCTTTATTTTATTTTATTTTATTTTATTTTTTTTTTTACTACATATAATCATTATTTACATTTCAAGTGTTTTCCTCTTTCCTGGTCACCCTCCTCTAAAATCCCACAACTCATCTCTCCTACCCCTGTTCCCCAATCAACCCTCTCCCACTTCCCTGTCCTGGTATCCCCTACACTGCTGCATCTAGCCTTCCCAGGACCAAGGGCCTCTCCTCCCTTTGATGTCCAACAAGGCCATCCTCTGCTGCCTATATATCTGGAGCCATGGGAAACTCCATGTGTACTCTTTGGTTGATGGTTTTGTCTCTGGGAACTCTGGGAGTACTGGTTGATTCATATTGTTGTTCCTCCTATGGTGCTGCAAACCCCTTCAGCTCCTTGGGTGCTATCTGTAGTTCCTCTGTTGGGGACAGTTGTGATTGAAGATGTGATCAGTTCCAGCTTCCTGCTTCAGCCTCCACTCCTGTCACTTGCTGCCATGCCTCCCTGCCATGATGGCCTCTATTCCTCTGTAACTGTAAGCCAAGGAAACACTCTTCTGTAAGCTGTTTTGCTCATAGTATTTTATCTGTGATTGAAAAGTATAGAAATATATGTATATAAATTCTGACAGAAAAATATAGAAAGCAAAGAAGTATCCCTGAGACTTTCTCTGACAAGACCAACTGAGCCACAGACATGTGGTTCAATGTGACTCACTGGCATGCTCCACAAGGAGTCTGATTCCTGAGGAAATATTACTGAACTAAATGACCTGACCATTGATCCCTGATGTCCCAAAACAAGTCCCCATTCTATGGAAACAGTCTTACACTCTCTTACTATGTAGATTGATCCTAGACCTTTTCTGAGCCTGTTCTTTCTTCAACAAATAGTAACTTTCCCAGTGATTTTTTTTTTGATAAAATATAAGATTTATTCAGAAAAACACTCAGATACAATTCAAGGCTTACAAATACATTTAGAATACAATCGAAAAAATAAGTATAGATAGTTTTTGAATATACTGAAGATTTTCATCTAACCTGTGTGTGTGAAAAAATTGAGGATTATATAGGATAATTGGTAATATTGAAGGTTTTTGGAAAAAAACTCAGAGAAAATAATAGGCATATAAATACATTTAGGAGATAATTAAAAATGAAATGGAAACATTTTCTGATCAAACTGAAGATTTTCATATAACAAGTTTCATGAAATTGATGATTACATAAGATAATAGACAATATAAAATTTTTTGGAAGAAAGTCAGATACTGTGATAGGCATACAAAAGCATGTAGAAGATAATTGTAAAAGGAAGTGGTGACATTTTTAGAAAATACTTAAGATTTACATCTAACTTGTGTGTGATAAAATTGTGGATTATATTGGACAGTTCATAATATTGAAGATTTTTTGGAAAAAATATGAGAAAAAATTATAGGCATATAATAGATTTACAATATAATTGATAAATGAAGTGGAAACATTTTCTGTTAAAACTGAAAATTTTCATATAATTTATGTATCAAAAATTGAGGATTACGTAGAATTATTGATAATATAAAATTTTTTGGAAAAACATTCAGATAAAATGCTAGGAATACAAATTCATTTAGAATATAAATGAAAACAGAAGTGGAGACATTATCTGAAAAAAAGCTGAAGATTTTCATGAAAAATATGTATGATAAAATTGAGGATTATACAGGATAACTGTTAATATTGAAGATTTTTTGGAAAAAATTCAGAAAATATAATAGGTATATAAATACATTTAGGATATAAATGAAAAATGAAGTGGAAACATTTTCTGAAAAAACTGAGAATTTTCATATACATACGTATTATAACATTAAGGATTAAATACGATAATTGATAATATTGAATATTTTTAATAAAATCTCAGATAAAATGATAGGCATACAAATGCAAATATAAAGGAAAATAATATAAAGGAATATAAAGGAAAATGGAAGTGGAGACATTGTCTGATAAAACTAAAGATTTTCATAAAACATATGTATGATGAAATTGAGGATTACATAGTCTTATTGATAAAATCGAGGATTTATTTATAAAAACACTCAGATATAAAATAGGATAATTTATAATTTATAAAATAATTTATAAATTAAATTTGTTTTGAAAATGCTCTGATACAAATCTAGGCATTCAAAGGCATTTAGAATATAAATGAAAATTGAAGTGGCGGTATTATCTGAAAAAACAATATTTTCATTCAACATATGTATGATAAAATTGATAATTACATAGTGTTTTTGATAAAATTGAAAAATTCTGAGCCTGTTCTTTCTTCAACAAATAGTCACTTTCCCAGTGATTTTTTTTTAAATATAATTTTTACAGATTGGTTTTCTGAGACAGTTACATAATTTCTCCTGTACTCTTTCCTCCCTCTAACCCTCTCTCTCTCTCTCTCTCTCTCTCTCTCTCTCTCTCTCTCTCTCCCTCTCTCTCTGTGTGTGTGTGTGTGCTCAAATGTAAATACATTCTACTTGGTTTATATGTCACTTTTGTCACTTTTATGTGTGTGTTTTAGGGCTGATCATTTGCTCTTGGGTAACCAGTTGATGTGGTCTTTCCTTGTGAAGAAGATTCCATTCAATTCCTTGCTGCCTGAGGTTCTTTGTGCAGGGTTGAAGGCTCCTGAGCTGTACCTGTTTCATGTTAGCAGTCTATTGATGCCATCCTTGTCCAGGTCTTGTTTAGTCAGCCACAGTGATGATACCTCATGGCTGTAGCTTCTGAAATTCAAGGAGTAACAGTGCCACAGAAAATTCCCTGCTCCTCTTACTCTTACAGTCCTTGGCCCCTCTTCCACAAAGTCTTCAAATCTTAAGTGCAGGCGTTATATTGTAGATGATGTAGCAACTGGAACTGGGCTCCACAGCTTTACATTTTGATTAGTTGTGATTTTCTGTGTTGGTCTTTGCTGCAAAGGTAAGTTTCTTTGACAATGGGACAATATCACAGAGTATCCTGCATCTGTATTGGGGATGGAGCAGAGACAAGAAGGGAAGGAAGCCTGTGAGGATAGGTTAAAACAGCTTGTTTATTCACAGTAAAACAGTAGATGGCAAGAAGGGCTAGCATTCTAATGTCTACAAACACTGGGGCATGCGAGCATGTGCGCATGCGCACACACATTTCACTAACTTCCAGTCTGGCCATTATTGTAGCCTTGGTAGCGGGTGCGAGCATGCTTCCTCGGGCGTGACACACACACACACACACACACACACACACACACACACACACACACACACACACGTGTTTCACTAACCTCCAGTCTGGCCCGTTTTTGTAGCCTTGGTCGATGGTGGATGCACCAGGTAAAGTCCTCGACTTTTTCTTTTTCTTCGGATCCCAGCTGGGGCTCTTCATGATGTGGCCCTTTTCATTCGGCAGAGCAGCGGGCAGCTTGAGTAGGCTCTGGTCTCTTCTCTCAGCATTACAGCATCTCCATAGGGCTCCAGAAAACAAGCAAGTTGCCATGGCGGCCACACCAGATTGTTATATGTAAGTACAATGTATCAGTTTTCAGACAGAGTAAAGATGGCTATGAGCCACCGTGTGGTTGCTACGATTTAAACTTCTGGAAGTCTAGTCAGTCAGTGCTTTTAACCACTGGGCCAACTCTCCAGCCAGACCAGATTTTTAAAGCTAGTTTCAGACAATCATAATTATGGTGTTCCGACATTACTTCACTGGCCATTCAGTTTTATTATAATGCACTCTTGGCTTGATTTCCATGGTTACTTTTTAGCCAATTATAGTTCAGGCATCACTTCTTCCTTTCTTGTTTGTGCACATACACACACTAGGCTTGATCTCCATGGGGTGAGTGCAGCTATAGTGGTGGCTCCGGGCCACCCTGTTCCTTACACAGAGATTCCTGCACATCCATGTTCACTGCAATACTACCCACAATAGCGAAGTTCTTGAACCAGTTTATGTGTCGACAAAGAAAGACCAGGGACCTACATAAAGATGCAGGTTTCTGTTTTGTTTTATTTTGTTTTTTGTTTTTTTTTTCTGTTTCAATCATCCTTGTTTTACAGAGAACTTAGGTCTAGAGAAAGGTCAGATACACCCAAGATTCTGCACACACCTAATGGTACAACCAGTACCTTTCAAATGGAGAATATAACAGTTTTCAGAATCAATGGCTGGGGAAAGCAAGTACCTAGGACCCCACTCTCTGTGTGAATTTGTATGAAGAAATATGTTTGGGCAAACTGAAGTGCTCTGGATTTGAGGCACTGCCTGATGCCCATAGTGCAGGCATCCAAGTCACTTCATAAAAATGGTCGTACACCAGGCTGAAAGCCACTGGTCCTCACTTCACTACCCATTTCTACCACTTGCTTAGGACTTTTCATGTGGCCTGCTTGCCTACAGAGCACCATGGATATCTGGCTTGCTATCAAGTCCAATGTTGGATATGTGGGTTTCAGATGTGCATGAGATTGCCTTCAGCTGTGTATTTGACAGTTGTAGAAGTGCCACATAGCAATATTAAGCAACCAAACATCTGGAAAATGGTTCCCAGAAGAGGAGAAACACTTTTTGTTGTTGTTGTTTTGTTTTTTGTTTGACTTTGTTGTTGTTGTTGTTGGTGGTGGTGTTTTGTTTGTTTGTTTGTTTGTTTTTGTGTTTTTTTGTTTTGTTTTGTTTTGTTTTGTTTTTTGGTTTTTTGAGACATGGTTTCTCTGTAAAGCCCTGGCTGTCCTGGAACCCACTCTGTAGACCAGGCTGGCCTCGAACTCAGAAATCTGCATGCCTCTGCTTCCCAAGTGCTGGGATTAAATGCATGTGCCACCACCAACTGGCAAGGAAAAACTCTTAAGCAAGGTGACCATTTAGATGATAGACACAATGTTCCTGGTGAATCCAATGGAATTCTGGGAACAGAATTCTGACCAATATAGTTGAGAAATAGCTACTGAGTGCTTGTTTTGTATAGTTCTAGAGAACTAGTGAAAGCAAGACAGGCTAATGTATGCTGAGGAGGATGGTGGTGACTGTGGTCTCCAAAGCAGTAGGAAGGTCTTCAATGAAGACCAATGCATAAAGCACCCAGTACAAAGGCCACAATTGCCTAATTGTTACCACTGTTTTGCATTGAACATTGTTCTCCCTATGTCCCTAACCTCAGCTTGCCCAGTCAACACTACCTAGACTGGATTCTTTGTATCCTAGAACATATTAATATGCTTCAGTCTCAGGACCTTTGTGCACAATGGTCTCTGGTGTCAGGTTATACAAGAGCTCTGTGTTCTTTTCCTTCACCCTCCATACTCCCCAATCTGTGCCTCCTACTCCCCACTGAATAGCTAAACTTTCAGGAACTAGTTAGATATGCAATCTCATTTTTCTTTGCTAGACCTTTCCCACACTTCTGCATTTTGTGCTTGTGCTTAGCTCAAGCATCAGAACCAGCCTTCAAGTCAGAAAACAGAAGGCCCATGTGCTAGCCTGGAATGCCCCAGCAGTGTTGATGATTGGATCCTATTCCACACCTTGCAGGAGCTAGTGTCTTTTCAGACATATCCCAGGAAGCAGGCCTGCTCTGTTGACAGTCTTCAGAGGTAAGGTGCCTGGGAAAAGTCACAGTCATAAGCAAGATAAAGCATGTGACCTCTTAAGGGCACTTGGACCTGTGGAGCAGAGGACTGCCAATGGTCCAGCCTTTGTCCTTATAACAGAGGGTAAAACCTACCTAAGAGACATTTTCTTGGAGCAGTTGGGGCCATACAAAGGAATAAGACAGTAGCCTTCCTAAAATACCAATTGTAAACACACTGAAAGTGCTGCATGTAAAACACACACACACACACACACATACACACACAAGAGTAAATAAAAGGAAGGACATGAAAGAAGTCTATAATGAAAACTTTATCAATACTGAAGAAGAGGAAGACAGTTGATTTTGGGAAAACTTGTGTTCCTCTTTCTTTCCTTGTTTCTTTCTTTTTCTTTCTTTCTTCCTTTCTTTCTTTTGTAAATTTTCAGATTATCATAAAAGTGGTCCATTTCTCCCTTCAATTGCCTCCAAACTATCCCATATACCCCAATTTGTGGTCTTTCTAACTCATGTCCTCCTTTGTTTTAAAATTAACTGCTGCTATATGTATACACTCAAATATAGCTTGCATGCATATGGTGCACAGCATTCAGCCTGCAAAAGAGCCATAAGTATAAATAAAAACACCTAAAAAATCCATGCCCTAATAGTTGATTGAGGTCATTATGTCAATGGTGTGGTCATCACTGATGCTATATTTCAAGAAAATCAGGGACAGAATTAACCATCATATACATTTGTAAAAGGCTAGTTAGGCTTTCTCGGGCAATACAGGGTGTTTACCCCAAGTCTAGGGTCCATGTGGCTAAACTGCTTCTTCATCTTGGTCTCGATGTCTTGCTTGTGCTGTCTTTAAGAGTCCTTTTGCCTAGTCTGCTGGTTGTATTCTTCTCTGTGCCATGCTTGGGGCCATCGTGGGCCCTGGACGATCAGCTCTAATGGTTAGCTCTGGTAGCAGCTTCTAGCCTCTAGCCTGGTAAAGCTAACTGGCTGCAGCTTGATGAATTAACTAACTCATTTCTCCTCTGAGTGTCTCTCCCTTAGGTAGAGAGAATCTTTTGCCTCTCTGTAAATCAAAAAGTATCTACTGTCTCTCTGTCTGCCTCACTGACATTCTCTCTCTCCCTCTCTCTCTCTCTCCCTCTCTCTCTCTCTCTCTCTCTCTCTCTGACTCTCTGTGACTCAATTAGTCTCTCTGAATTAGTAAATATAAATTGTATCTGAATCCCTGAATCACACCAGGTTAAGCTAAGAAAAGTTGTTTTCCTTAAGGGCTCCCTGTGTGAGGCCTGTAATACAAAAGGCCAATTCTTCATAAACCTTCCCTTGCTAATCAGGTGGGCCTGAGATAGCCTGTCTGCAAGCCAAATCAAGAGTCAACAGGTAGAACTAGATTAACTTGTGGGGGGAGGTATCTAGGGACCAACTCAAATGTAAATTTTACCTACCCCAAATACTCATTTTTTCTGGCAGGGACCTCATAAGATTATTCACATGTAAATATCCTTAGTCTGGGCTATTGTTTGGAAAACCATCTGCCCTGAAAGGTAGTTGACTAGAACCTGAGACTGGAATTTCTGGAATGCCTTTTTTTACCATAATATCATAAATGGTTGGAGCAAAGCAAAGTAGAATTATTTGTTATATGATGGATTTTAACATATCTATATTTGCATGATTAGGCCATGTTTTAGCTATAAGCAAATAGGAGAGTTTAAGATATTGCCAAGTGAGATTTATCTGCTTCTAAATATATGGGGAGGTCCATTATTCCCAGGAGACATTTTTTCTTTCGCCTCTGTCTGTAAAATATCATGTTTACAGACCTTCACTGGTCCACCGTGGCACCCTAGTTCCTAGAGATGGGGCTCAATGGTGGCTCACTCGCCTGGCACATAGTGCTTCTGCTGCAGCAAGTCCACCTTTAGAAGGCTCTTGTCCTGTTCTAGATCATACTGGAGATTTTCAAACCTCCAGGAGGAAGGCAGCTGGAGCACAGCCCTGTTAGGGGCCTACCGTGCCAGCTGTTGAGCCTCATCCAGCTCTATAAACTCTCCAGTATCACCTTAGGTTAGTCCCTCCATCTGTAAGGGAAAAATGTTCAAAAACTATTTTGATTTTTTTCTCAGTTTTTAAAAACTGTTATAAGTTGAGATGTTATGAAAAACATAAAATTTCTCCAATTGTCCAGAAACATTATTTTGGAAATAAAAAAAAAAAAATCAGCATAGCAATGTCTCAGTCACAGTTCAGGTGATACATATGCATGGCCTGGATAAGGTACAAGATCAAAGTGAGCAATTTGGGAAACTGTATGCCTGCCCTCTAGGGGACACAACGCAGCACTGCAGTGAAGGCTTTGATTATTCCTAGAGTTCAGAATCCTGCAGGACTTCAAAAGTTCAATCTCTAAATCTTCTTATAATCAGAGCAACCTTCTCACAGGAAGCCAAAGCATACTGCAGAGAGCCTGTAATCAGCATGTAAGCATGCAAAAGTTCCCAAGAGTTATCCGGGCAGTCGTGGAGCACGCCTTTAATCCCAGCACTTGCAAGGCAGAGGCAGGAGGATTTCTGAGTTCGAGGTCAGCCTGGTCTACAGAGTGAGTTCCAGGACAGCCAGGGCTACACAGAGAAACCCTGTCTCAAAAATACCAAAAACAAAACAAAACAAAACAAAATTCCCAAGAATGGAAGCTTTCCTCTGAATATAATGTTCCTGAGGGGAAAAAGGACGAAGGCAGGACTCACTGTCCTCTGCAATTGACACTTCCATTGCTAGGTTTGGGTTTTTTATTGGAATATGTGTGAGGAGACAAAGAGGACAAGATATTCAAAATACACTAGATACCTCAAAAAGGAAGATGGGGATATGATCCCCATGAGGACTAAAGATGAAATATTGTTTTCTAAACAGAAGTTTCTTTTGATGACACAGATGATTGTTTGAAGTTTTCTTTCTCTGGATATGGCTGAGACCCATGAAGTTGACCATAATCCCAACGATGTCAGGGGACTCACACGGCTCCACCTGCTCCTCCAAAACTAGCCTGTGACCTCATCTTGGACAGAGAGAAGTGATGCTGCACCTTTATATCCAAGGTCTTTTACTACTGGTTCGTCAGTTCTTCCTGCTTCAGCAGGTGTTACAGTCTTTCCTTCAGTTACTCCCCTTTCTGTTCACTAGAAGATTGTGTTCCTAGGGTAGGGTTAGGTGCATCCATATACATACATACATACATACATACATACATACATACATACATACACACTTACATACCTACACAAATACATACTTCGAAAGACACACACAAACTTCCGAATACATTCTGAATACATTCTGAAATGTATGTATGTACAAGTGCAAGCATAATGTACTGCATCCACATGTTTACCTTGTAAGATAAAGTTAATGTAAGATGAGATCATCCTGGACACTATTAAGAAAAATGTTATCTATCATTAACCCACAACTTCACTATCCATACTCTGCATCCCAGAGGCAGGAAAGCAAAAGAAGCTTTGAGCACCTGGATGTGTTGAAGGTTGTGTATTTTCCCCCCTGTTTTTATATTTTTATTTAATTTTATATGTGTGGGTGTTTTGCCTGCCCGACTATGTGTGTACCACATGCATATTTGGTAACCAACAGAGGAAAAGGGTGGGGGATTAGTCAATGAAGTGCTTGTGCTGTAAACCTAATGGATAGACACTGTGCATTAGAGTCTAGGGTATTTCAGCCATGCCTGCTTATAATGTTCCCTGTGGTATGCAGAAAAGATTTGGTTCCCTAGCAAAGGACTTCTGGAGAGTGCTGGAGGAGCTCTGTCCCCACTCTGTTGATGTCACCTAATACTTTCAAGTTGCTCTGAGGTGAGCAGCTTCCTTCAAGAGGAGCTCTCTAACCCACAGATTGCCTCCACAGCAATGAGCTCTGGAAACTAGAAAATCTCTATCTGGAAGTCAAAATAAATTTTCTTCTCTCTTTTATGAAGGCTATAAGCTTGTTCAATATGTAGAGTCTAAATGTCAACAATAGCAGGAGAACGATTAGGGGTAGGTATGAGGGTTGTTAACCAAGGGGAGGAGTTAAACCAAGATTTAAACCAGCTGTGACTCTGTTCTCTTTCTCTCTTCCACTTGGCTAGCCTTCTCTCCCCTTGGCCACCATCATATCTCAGTTTGTACACCTAAGTCCCCAGGTCTTTCCCTTTAACCATCCCATGGCTTCTTTACCTTTTTGGTTGAATTAGATTGCTATGGGGTTACAGGTGGCATTTGCTCAAGGGGTATCCCAGTACCCCTTGTGCCCCTGATAGGGTCCCCAGTCATATAATTTCTTTTTACCATGATCAAGTCCCAGGAGGAGGAGGGGTTCCAGTAGGAATCTCCTGTAGACTTGCATCCCCAGGTGTCACAATATAATTGTTCTGGGCCTCTCCACCTGTGAACTTCTGCTTGGCTTCTTCCATCCCAAGGGTAAATGTAAATAGTATTCTCATGAAGGTGATATCTCAGTGGAGGGAATGCACATCCTGTCACCCTCCTCTCAGCTCAGGACCCTCTCCTTCCCATACAGGCAGCTTGCTTCCACTTGTACTTCTGTCATGAGTGGGGATGTCCCATGACTCAAGGCCTGCTGCTAGTTGGCACAGGTTGAAAGTGAGGTCTGGCCACCACATGTTTGAAGGCCTTCAGCCAGGCGACCTTGTCTCTGGTTCCAGCAGAGACCACAGTCCAGGTTTGGTGGACAGGCTCATGAGGGCTACATAGTGAGGAAGGAGAAAGCAGAATCCAAATGTAGCACCAGGAAGTCATAATCAAGGCTGAATGATCTTGAGCTTGGGTGGATGAGCCTAACTTCTTAAGCTCTTTGTATCTTTTGGGTATTAGCCTTCTATCAGATAAATGTTTAGTAAAGAACTTTTCCCAATCTGTAGGTTGCAGTTTTATTGTATTGGCAGTGTCCTTTGCCTTACAGAAGCTTTTCAGTTTCATGAGGTCCCATTTGTCAATCGTTGATTTTAGAGCCTAAGCCATATTTTGAATATTAGTCCTCTATCAGATGTGGAGTTGGTGAAAAAAAAAAATGGTCTCATTCTGTAAGCTTGTGCTTTGCTGTGCAGAAATGAGTCAGTTTCATGATCCCATTTATTAATTGTTGATCTACATGCCTGTGCTAAAGAGATTCTGTCAACAAACGTTGTTCCTGTGCCAATGAGTTCAAGGCTATTCTTACTTTCATGTTTTTCATGTTCAGTATATATGGTTTTCTGATGAAATCTTTGATTCATTTAGAGATGAATTTTGTGCAGGTGACAAATATGAACCGATTTACATTCTTCTACATATGGCCATCCTGTTTGACCCGCACCATTAATTGAAGATACTGTTTTATTTTCCTTCTGTATTTCTGGGTTATTTACCAAAAATCAGGTATCCATAGCTGTCCATATTTTTGTTTGTGGCTTCATTTAATTCCATTGATAAAATAATATATTTTATCAAATAACTTGAGAGTTTATTACTATACCTCTGTAACTGGAAATCAGGAATGGTGTCTTTATCATGCAGGCTTGCTTTTAACTATTCTGATTTTTTGTTTTCCATAGGATGACAAAATTATTCTTTCATGATATATAAAAAATTGTGTTAAAATATTGGTGTGGATTTGCATTGAATCTGTTGATTGCTTTTGATCAAATGACCATTTTTACTACATTAATCCTACTGATAAATGAGCATGGGAGATCTTTGCATCTTCTGAAATTTTCTTCAATTTCTTCAAAGACTTCAAATTTTTAATCAAACAAGTCTTTCACTTGCTTTGTTAGAGTTACCCTAAGGTATTTTATATTATTTGAGGCTATTGTGAAAGATCTTGTTTCACTATTGTCTTCTCAGTCTCTTTGTAATTTGTTTATGGAAAGCCTACTAATTTTTTAAATTTAATCTTATATCCAACTCCTTTCTTAATTCTTCTTTGAAAATCTGGTAGTATTATATGAGAAAAACATTTTGCCCTGAGATTTTTTGGTTGGTAGTCTTTTATTAGCTGCTTCTATTTCACTTGTGGTTTATAGGTCTGTTAAATTGTCTATTTGATCTTAATTTATCTTTCATAAGTGAGGACAATAGAGAAAACTGTCCATTTCTTTTAGATTTGAAAATTGTGTAAAGGGTTTTTTGTTTGTTTGTTTGTTTTTAAAGTATACCCTCATGATTCTCTGGATTTACTTGGTTTCACCTAAGTCCATGTTTTTCTTTCAAATTTCGTTAATTTTGATGTTCTCTCTCCATCATTTCATTAGCTTTGATAAAGGTCAATCTGTATTGTTAATATTCTCAAGGACTCTACTCTTTGTTTAATTGATTCTTTTTGATGTTCTCTTTGTTTCTATTTTATTTATTTCAGTCCTCAGTATGATTACATGTTGCTGTGCATTGCTTTTTGGTATGATTACTCCTTTTGGTTCTAGAGTTTTCAAGTGTGCTGTCAGGTTGTTAGGATGATATCTTTCCAACTTACAATAAGAATGAAGTATATAATAAACTACATTCTCAACTATGCTTTCATTGTGTCCAATAAGTTTGGTATATTATGTACTTATTTTCATTGAATTGGAGAAAGTCTTTAATTTCTTCCTTTTTTCCTCTCTTGATCCATTATTTTATTCAGTGGATAATCATTCAACTTCCATGAGTTTGTCAATGTGCTGTTGTTTCTATTGTTGCTAATATTCATCTTTAATCCCTGATAGTCTGATGGGGTACAGGGAATCATTTCAGTTATCCTACATCTGTTGAGCCCTACTTTGTATCCAAATATGAAGTCAATTTTGGAGAATGCTCTAAGGTACAAAGTAGAAGTTATACTCTTTTGTGTTTGGGTAAAAGTTAATCCCTGGTAGTCTGATGGGGTACAGGGAATCATTTCAGTTATCCTGCATCTGTTGAGACCTGCTTTGTCTCCAAATATGAAGTCAATTTTGGAGAATCTTCTAAGGTACAAAGTAGAAGTTATACTCTTTTGTGTGGGTAAAAGTTCTGTAAATATCTGTTTGGTCCCTTTGGTTTATAATGTCTCTTAGCTCTGATATTTCTCTCTTTAGTTTTTGTTGGATGACCTGTCCATTTCTGAGAGGTCCCTTGGTGGGTATTGAAGTCTCCCACTATCAGTGCATGTGGGCATACCTATTATTCAATCCATAGTAGTGTGTTTGCTACTGTTGCTGCTGTTGTTATTGTTGTTGTGTTGGGTGTTTTTACACACTTGGACATCTGATAGGCAGGACACATTTTTGGCCAAAGGCTTTGTAGGTGGGTTGTTATCCTTATCCTTGCAATGGGAATGCTGCCTGGCTAAAGGAAGTGGACACTAAGGATCCAGGATCCACTTCTCTCCCTGTTAGGAGTCTCAGCTAGATTCGCCCATAGACCCTCTGGGCCTCCCCTGATCCCAGGTCTCTGGAACATCCCGAGATTGCCTCCCCACTCCCACTGATCTTTCTTCTCTATCCCCTCTTCTCCCTACATAAGATCTTCCCTGGCCTGCTCACCACCCCATTCCTTTTTCCAGCCAGTTCCCTCTTCCATCAACCTCAAATATCTATTTTGTTTTCCCATCTAAGAAAGATTTATCCATCCTTTCTTTTGTCCTCCATGTTTTTTGGTTTCTTTAGGTCTGTTGATTATAGCATCGTTGTCTTGTACTTTATGGCTAATATCCACTTTTAAGTAGGTATATGCCACACATGTCCATTTGGTTCTGTGTTACCTAACTCTGATTATTTTCTAGTTTCATCCATTTGCCTGCAAAATTTGTGATGTCCTTGTTTTTAATGGCTGAATAGTATTCCCTTTATGTAAAACTACCACATTTTCTGCATCATAACCATTCTTCAGTTCACGGACATCTTTGTTGTTTCCAGATTCTGGTGATTATAAATAAAGCCGCTATGAACATGGTTTAGCAAGTATCCTTGTGGGAAGTGTAGCATCGTTTGGGTATATGCCCAAGTGTGGTTTGGCTGGGACTTGAGGTAGAACTATTCCCAATCATCTGAGGAACCACAAAAATGATTTCCATTGTGACTTTATGAGTTTGTACCCCCAACCCCCCAAAAATAGGAGGGCTACCATTGCTACACAACAAGCCTGACAACATGATTTTATTCTTTATTTTCTGTATGTTGTGAAGAAGAGGGCATTGATTGCCTGTCTAACTGTCTGCCTTCTGACCAGCCTGCCTGTCTTCTGGTCTGTCTTTCTGTCTATGAACCCTTGCATGTCTGGTGCATTCATATGCTGATGAAGGGGTCAGTTCTGCTGAAATTAAAGTTGTGGATGGCTGTCAGCTCTTTCTTGCCTTCCCCGTGGGTGGTGAGACTTCTGGCCCTGATCTACAATTCTTGGGGCATATACAGTCCTGGAAAACAATGATGGCCAACATGCCTGTAGACCTGATTTTATTATTGTTTTGTGTGTCTGTGTGTTTGGTGAGGGAAATGCCTGCCTGCCTGGTTCATTGCCAGCAAGTAACTCTATCATAAGCCAGATGAAGGAGTCAGATCAGCTAAAATTAAATTTATAGTTGGAGGTCAGGTGCCAATTGCTTGCCCTGTGTATGGAGGGATTTAAACCCTTGAAACATAGAAACATAGTGGGCAAAGCCAGAAGGGCTATTTGTTAAGATTCTGTCAGCCATTTTAGTATTATAGAGTTATGTCTCAGGAACTCCTTAGTTACGTTAAATAAGAACTATGGGAACTACAATACATGTGTGTGCTAGTTTTCCCATTTTAACTTAAAGATACTTGATTATCTCTAAGGTATACAGATAAAATAATGCTTATATCCTTGAGATACTTAAAAATAAACAAACTACCACCACTAACAACAACAACAATAACAACAAAAACAATTTAAAAAACCTGTGACTAACAACTACAACAACAAAAACAACAACAACAAATATTCAAATTGCAAATTTCTTGTGCCCTTGATCCATGGCTACTTTCATTACTTTTCGCATGCAAGGAAGGGGTCAGAATCCCTAACATTTGAATCTAAAGCTTCAGTCAAATAGCTACTGATGTAGTAAATAGTTCTGGTCCTTGATTCTGGAAGCTTCTGTGGTTTCCATGCTGTAACTTTCCTTAACTTCTCCTCCATAGACAGATGAAGGAGACATGCATTGAGGGCTGCTGAAACTGTTATGTCCCCTCTCTTACATGTATGTTTCTATTACCTATTTACTACCTACTGCATGTTTGTGTTTGAAAGAGATTTACTTATTTATTTTTTCAGTATGTACTAGGCCACAATTCCTGCAAAAACAAACAAACAAACAAACAAACAAAAAACAACCAATCAGACTACGGAAATCAATACAGTATTGCACTTATCCAATGTGGGATCGAATCTCTGGGTTCTAACTCTGTCTTACCTACAGAAGGATTTCCAGAATAACTATAAATATTTATATTTATCTATTTATTTAATCACTCTTTATTGTCTGTCTATAGTTCTTTCTGCCTCTGTCTTTCAAGGCTACACAGTGAAACTCCATCTCAAATAAACCAAAACTAGCTAAGTCTGCCTGGTACGGAGAAGGACTCAAGGACAATAATTATGTTTGTCTCTTATTATGCATTTTAATGAAAAATATCAATAAGATTTAAAATTTGAATGGACGATATAAACCCCATTCATCTACATTTAAGGACCTCATTTGCCTCCATTTAAGGATCAGGTATGATTTTTAAAAAGTTATAAGACACAAGCTACAGGCATTGACTATACGTTCCAGATACTAAGTCATAAAACAGGAGCTCAAAGAACAGACCATAAAATCCAGAACAGATCATAAAATCCCCAAGAACAGCTTGGGAACAATCACAAAGATTGGGAAATACCATATCACAGAAAAAAACATCTGGGTTGGGCAGCCCTATTTAATCACATGGTTGAATGTTCATGACCCTGGAATACAGAACAGGAAGCACCTATTAGACTCTAGCACCCATCAGTGAAATTGCAGATTACCTAATGCTTCTAGAAAGTTCCCTTGGTTCCTTATAAGAAGGCATGCATACCTTTTTTGGGATCCCCATTTTAGAGAATGGTTGACTCCTGCATGCTGTTGGTTTCTGCAGAATAAACATTGTTTATTGTTTATTGTTTATTGTATGTTTTTGCATACTATCTGAGGCTCTGGTCTTCCTTCATCAATTTTTGTACAAATACAAATGATTGATTCATGTATCTTGGGATCTTATGAGACTTCTGGTTGCTTTTGGGTGCTTCCTCACAATTCTGCACATTCAAACTGAGTTTAATTAGGTTCTGGTTCTCTAGAGATTACTAAACAGAGAAAAAAAAATATGACCTGCCAAATTAGGTCACAGGGCTGCTTCCATCTTTGGGAAGTTATTAGCCAAGATGGAAAGATAGATACCATCCACATGGCAACATACATCTTGGTGAGGTCAATCAAATGACCAAACAAGAAATTAGAAACAAATAAACAAGCAGACACAAAAACTTCCATGGGCTGAAGAAAGAACAAGAAATTGGGAGTAGACATACATGCCTTTAATCTCAGTCTCAGAGAGGCAGCAAAAGACGAACTGAGTTTCTTCCTTGACAGGGATTTCTCCACACCGACAAATCCTATGTCAAATACACCCTGTCCCACCCCCCTCAAAATTATCCATTTTACCTTTCCAGACTTATGTCCGAGGAGACTCCTACTTATGTTACACAAAAACAAAACAGTATGTGGTAGAAATTGTTAATCCCAACCCATGAGTTCTTATCCTACCTTAATTATTTAGAATTATTTAGAATCTAAAAATTTTAGATTTTGGATAAAAGACATACAACTTTTATTATTTATATGCCTTAAATGACACAAGAAGAAGCAGGCAGATATCTACCCTCCATCTCATTAGAATTTACCTTTTTATCAATAACCTCAAGTGATTACTGATTATGTTTCATTTGTGCTGATATTAGCATTAATTGGCCAGTGAAGATTACAGCTTTTGGAGATGGCTCAGATGGAAGGTACCTATCTGATGCTCTTTCTATGGATGCTTGAGTTCAATTCCAAGGGAGCCACATAGAGGGTCCTCCTAGTTTCTGGTGCCCTCTTCTGGCACGTAGGCTTATATGCAGATTGCCATGCATATACATCAAAAATGAATAAATAAATAAATAAATAAATAAATAAATAAATAAATAAATAAAACAAGGCAATAGAAGATTATGGTTTTTACTTTACAGTTATATCTTCCCTCTAGTGTTATTGTTTCTTGAACTTAGATAAAGTCCTGTTTAACTTCTTTCTTTCTTCCTTCCTTCCTTCCTTTTCTTCTTTCTTTTTTTTTTTTTTTTGGTGGCAGTTGGAGCTATACTTTTCCCCAGAGACTGATTTTATTCTGTGGCAAGGGTTGTATAATGTTGTGCTTTCCACATGTTGTCTTCCAGCCTTGGATGTCTCTTCCCTACACCATCAGGTTGTGTGTAAGACAGGGGTGTAGTTATCTGGCCTAAACATTGTGACCTCTGCACTTCTCACTGTAGTTCTTGGATTTCCTGTGGACATGTGTACTTTGAAGTCCTCACACAGTTCACTCTGTTCCTGAGTTCCATTTGAACCTCTTCCCCAAGGCCAGAAGGGAGGTTGATCCATTTCAGTGCATGCCCTCCCTGTCCATTGCAGGAATGCCCCATGCTTGAGAACCCCCCAGTGCTCCTGGAGCATTCCAGGCTTTGACCCTCAAGGTACTCACTTCTGAGTTGATGGTGGTACTTTCTGTTTCTTGGTGTGTCAGCTGTGCTCCATTTTGCAGTAAGAGGCCTGAGGGGGCCAAAAGAAAGTATGGAGAAAGAGGCTCTGGCATTGCCCATTGTCTGAAAAGGGAGTCCTTTTTTGGATGAGTGTCTGCCCCAAGCTGCTGCATTCCTCTGTAGGGCCATGTAGAGAGGGGCTGAATGGTAAAGGCTAGTTTCTTTTTGTCAATGACCTTTTGCTACACTGTGTGGGGGGCCAGTATCTGTCCGTCTCTGGTCTCGAACACTCAGGATACCCTGGAGGACAGGCCTTAGTGCGGATGCTCCACACTTACCGTGGAGGTCTTATGTGCTGCATTTCACTCATGGAGCTAGTTTATGGTTGTTGTGGTCTGGAGCTCATTGGGTACTCTGAGGGTACATTCCACCCTCAATGAGAAAAAGTTGCATTCTTTAGGTATCTGAGAACCTTCCGATGCTAAGGGAGCATTTCAGGCTTTGACCATCAAGGTGCTCACTTCTGAGTTGATGCGGCCTGCTATGCTCTGAAGGGGATTATATGGATGCACAGTCCCACCCCAAGGCACGCTCTAAACATCTTCTGCAGTAGTTTTGGCCATGGGAATCCCCACTCCACTCCTGTCTTCGGTGGGGTGAGCATTTGCTTTTTAGTTTATTGTGGCCCATGCCTCCTCCCTCAAGATTTGAGGATGTATCTCACAGGTAGAGCTATTGTCCTTTCTTTTCACATCCCTCAAGCTTTTCACACAGAACCAATGAAATGTGCTCCAGGAGTGTTTGCCATCCCACAGCCTTGGTCAAACTGGGTACACCTGGAAGGAGAGCAGGGGACAGGGGGTGCTGAAAGAGAACGGTCTAGAAAGAGAATCGTGAAGCCCCGACAATGTTCTGATCAAGGCCCAATGTTTAATGGATAACTCTGAATTTAAAGGGGAGAAACCCATCCCCCAATATGCCAGAATCTGGTCAAGAAAACAGGCTCAGCTGCTCAGTGGGTAGCTGGCTCCTTGCAGGAAGCTGCAGATCTGGAAGAACAATAGACTTCTCCTAGTTCTGAAGGCTACACCCTAGGTAGGCAACTGTGGCAAAACAAGGTCTGAATTACCCTGCTCAAGGCTGGAGGAAGGGCACAATTCCTCCCTATTTATTTATTAAAAATTAGCTGGACTGGGGCACTGGATTGACTTATCCTCTATGGTCCTTCCTGGGAATTATGGTGGTTGGTTGCTGCATCTGGCTTACCACTGTGTCTATACTCTCTCTTACCCATCCCAGAGGACACTAGCAGATTACTTGTGTTATTTAAGCAAACACAGCAATATTAGTGTTTATTAATAAACAAATAAGGCATTTCAGTTCATGCCTCTCTCTTAGGTTGATAAGAGTCATAGATCATCAGTGGCCTGTTTTTGACTGCTGGGTCCAATTTGAGCATCCAGAGGACTGCAAGCATGGCACACACATGAACTGGATGGGAAGGTCATGTACCACAATGGATCAGTCAACCACACTTCCAGGCTTGGGGAAGAGGTTTAAATGGAACACAGGAACTGAGTGAACTGCATGAGGATAACAGAGAACATGATGTCCACAGGGACCCCATGAACCACCTTAAGATATATAGAGGATCACAGTCTTTGGGCTGAATAGCCACACCCCAGTCTTCTACACACCATTAACATTGACAGGGAGGAGAGGCAGGGGCCTGCTGGCAGAACGAGGAGTGTGGCCACCACTTGCAATGAATGACTATTCCCCATGAGTGTCCATTTCTCAAATGGCATGGTGTAGGTTCCAGCCAGAAGAGAGTACAAGAACACCACATCAGTCCACAGAAACGGAGAGTGGCAGATGTTATAGGGAACAACAAGCTGGATCTTCTGTGGACAAAATGAGCAAGCTGGGACTCAAAAGTGAACAATTCAAGCAACCAAACCAAGAACAACAGAAAAAGCAGGACAAAGAGCCTCCTCCCCCCACCAAAAAAAGAGCAAAAAATTTTTGAGAACTGCACTTCTCCACGCAGCAAATGATGGAGGCTCAGAAACAAAAAGGCATCAAATAACAACAACAACAAAAACTTGCTGGCTTAACCCCAGACAGCAATGCTGTGAAAAGGGCAAAGTAGTGCACTTAGGATTTACATGGCAGACAAACAGAGACACACAAATCGAGGACCTGTGGAAATTTGGGAACTCAGTGAAAGAAACACCAAGTGGACCTGTCATGGAGGAGAAAGAGGAATCTTCAGCACACACAAGTGCTCTCCTTGCCCTTAGCTCCACCATTCACTCAGTCCAGGTGACAACGAACATGGAGAAAGAGGGAACGCCTGGCATGCAGATATATATTAACATACTGTTCTTTGGTTGGTGACATTAAAGAACAGGACACTTCAATGCTGTTGGCTTTTCTGGCCACCTGTTTTTCTGCCCTATGGCTCACGGCTCACAGTTCCTGAAGCTCCATTTGCTATGATTCCTGTTTCCTGTGTTTACTTACTTGGATGAGTGAATTCTCTGGTGTGGCTTGTGACAATCAGGCACTGTGCATTATTTGTGTGTATTCTGATCATTTTAAATTTCTTATTCTGTGAATTTATTGTACATTGACCTCTCCAACATCAAATCCAACATTATTGTTGTTGTTGTTGTTGTTGTTATCTCGGGTTAGAGGGGTCCCACAGGACAAAAACAAACTAGTAAGACTCCAAGCTTCAGAGACACCAACAGGATGGGCCACTTCTCTTGGAAACTGGGACCATAGCATCCTTTCATATTCAGAAATTCAGATCCCCAGCCACAGGAACTGAGTGGCTCCTGAAGTAAAACAAAAACAAAAAGGTTCTGAAGCTCTAGTGAGCCCAAGCCGGGCAACATTGCCTTGGAATCCTGGGCCACAGCATCCTCTGGACCTCAGTGATCCAGAGCTCCAACCTAGGGGCTCACATTGGAAAAAAATGACCTGAAGCTCCATTGAGTCCAGACTGGGCCACATCCGCTGGGAGGATGGGACCACAGCATCCTTTAGGCTCTGAAATCCAGAGCTCCAAGAAGTGAAGGAAGGCTGGTGTCAAAAACCTCCAGTTTCTTCCCAGTTCTGTCTTTGTCAACTTGTTTGGGGATGGGAGTGGGGTTTAAAGGTCTTCCCTCCCTGCCTCAGAAATCCAGTGGGGAAGTGGTTAAAGGCAGGGTTAACATCTGTGTTTTGTTGTTGCTTAATAGGGGAAAGTAGCAAGGATATTGACTCATTTTCTCATAAAACTCAGCTCAAATATCACATAACTATTATTTTCATTAGTATGGATTCTTGAAAGAAATGAACTAATGTGATTGATGATTAGATGAGGTGCATAGATAAGTCAGAACTAATTATAGAAATTGACTCATACAGTCAATAATAATAATAATAACAATAATTCCTATGCTATGTCACATCTCTCCTAAGCTGGTTTTTTTTCCAGAAAAAAAGATTTTTACCTTATATAATTATAACAAAACATTTTGTAAATGATATAAAATCAAATTTCAGAGAGACAGGGACAAAACATATTAACCAAATATCCAAAACAAAAAACTAAAAGCTATCTGTCCATATTTAGAAAATTCTGATATTAGTAGCAGTAAGAGAAGCAATGTATATCATTTAAACAACATTCACTGATCTTTGCAGCCATGCAGACTGTCATTGTTTATACATTAACAGTGACCTCTGACAGCTAAATTTTCAAACTAATCTGGACTGTCTCCAACTCGCCAGCAAGGCATTAACAACCCCCTTAAAATTAGAGTACAGATAGAATAGATTTTTTAAAGGTTTATTTATTGATTTTGTGTATGTGAGCTTCATTCAAACTAACAGCAGAGGGCAACAGATCCCATTACAGTCTCACTATGTTGCTCAGGCTGGTCTCTAAACTCCTGGGCTTAATACCTCTGCATATTCCAAGGAGCTAGGACTGCAGGTGCCCACCATCTGCCTGGCTCCAAACAGCCCTTTGAATATCCTGCTTTGTAATCTGTAGTAGCCTAAATAACTCTTGTCTCTTTTTTGTTCAAACTTAAAATCGTTTTTGTTGTACATGATTACGATAATTTAACCTAATAAAGACTACTGACATCCTTGGTTTGAAGCGCAGTATTCTTTTTCAGTAGAGTATTCAAAAATCAATGTTTCTGTTGTGATATTTTGGCAGTCTCTGAAATCAAGGCTAGTGCTTTCCCCACACTAAGAAAGTGTCTCTTTAAATGAATTACTAGTAATAGTGAAATAACCAGTTTCTAGGGCTTACTGTATAAAACTTAAGTGTTGTAAGCATCTTCCAAAATGTAATTCCTTCAACACTGAAATCACATATTTTTTATTATTCTATTATAAACTCCCATTTTACAAATAAGGAAAAGGTTGCATAGAAATATTAAATAATTTTCTTTAGTTCACATAACCAGAAAACAAAGGAGCTGAAATTCATACCTAAACTATTTGTCCCTAGAACTTGGGCTTTTAACTATTAAGCCATACTCCTAATTTCTAGATACAGGTCCTTGACTCAAGTATCACAGTGTCTTTCTGGAAGCTTCAGGAGAGAGGCAGTGACCTCTCTCTGTTATTACTATCTCTGTTCTTTAGTGGGGGGCTAATATCCTTTTAGTTCCTCGAGATATCCCAGAGAATTCATGTTGCCTATGATTTTACCCTGAGCCAGCTTTGACCTTTGACCTAAACAGAAACTTCAGCTTCTTCACACTCAGGATAAATGTCTTCATTCCTGCTAGAATTCATTTTGTTATCAACACAGTTGCATGTCTATCTGGGACACTTGCCCAACAGTAGATTAGGAGCAATCAGTTGTTCATCAAGAGGTGATCGTTTGCTCATGAAGCACTATTTTGTCCACCCAGTTTTTAGAAAAGTTGAGATATACTGAAAGATCATTGGATGAATTAATGCAAGGGTTTCAGGAAGAGAGGGAGAGGAAGCAGGTAACACCCAAGAGTAGGATGCTGGCCTGACCTCTATAAAGGAGAGAAGGCAAGAAAAAGAACCAGTCTTTAACATAGGGTACGACAGACTCAGTCAATCAGTGCCGGGTGTCCAGTCAAAGGCATGGGTGAAGGGTGTTTCCTGTCTCATATAAATAGGCCTGTGCTGCTCCATCTGGCACTGATGAGAAGAAGAGTTCACAAGTGCAGCCTCCATGTGAGGTTAGGGAGGAGGAGATGCAGAAGCCTGGCTGCCCAGATTGACAATCAGATCTGCTGCCCAGATTGGATATCAGAGGCACGATTTGTGTTTTTGTTGGTTTGTGGGAGTTTTTTTTTTCCTTTTCTTGTTTTTTATTTTTCAAGGACAGGGTCTCATTGTATATCCCTGGCCAGTCTGGGACTCACTATATGTGGCAGGCTAGTCTCCAGTTCGAGATCTGCCTGTGTCTTCTGGGATTAAAGGCTTGTGCCACTATGCCAGCTCAGAGACCTATTTTCCTGGCCACCATATTGAGGTCTCAGAGGTGAACAGGACATGTAAAGTTTAAACTTTCCAATGTGGCTGTGTCTTTTAACCACCAAGGATGGAAACTCCTTTCCCACTACCAATACCCAAGCCCATTTGAAAGTTATTGATTCCTTGATCAGTCTTTTTCTCCTTTCTTTTTTTCTGTCTTAAATCTGACAGTTGATCTTGCATGTCTTCAGACCCCAGGTGTGTCCCTGCCTGCCATGCTAAACTCTGTACTGCCTAAACTCAGTAACTCCTGCACTCAGGAGCTGGAAATAAGCAGAAGTGGTGGTAAGGTCAGGTTAGGGTGGTGGAGAAGCTACTTTCATGATGTTCCACAAGATGGCCATTTTCAGCTTTCTGATGAAATTTCATACTTGAGTTTTTAATGATTTAATTTTATCAATTTTATCTGCTAGCCAAGTTGACTCCCCTTTCCTTTATTTTTGGTGAGAAGATACAAATGTAAAATGATGGTGATGATGATGTAGTTCTGGCTTACCTGGAACTGTCAGGAGATCACAGTTGTGCTGTTCCCCATAGAGAGATCAGTCCTTTCTTGAAAGAAAGTGTGAAAGAGATGGAGAGGGGGGGGGGGGTTAAACAGGGAGACAGAGAGATAGAGAGACAGAGAGACATAGAGAGAGAGACAGAGAGAAAGAGAGACAGAGAAAGAGAGACAGAGAGAGAAAGATGGACAGAAGGAGGGAGGTAGGAAAGCAAAGAAGGAAGGAGGTAAGAATGAAAGAAAAGGAGCCTTAGATTTCTGGGGGTGCAAACCGTCAGGGGTCTGCCTGCACTCAGGAACTGAGCACATAGGCGGCTTTTGTCTGCCAGCCCACCGGGCTCAGGAAGCTGTGGAAGGAGAGAAGCCCCGCAGCCATATATGCTGTCTGCAGGGACACAAAAGGATCACTAGGTACTGTAACATCCTGAGCCTTAGATTTCTGGTGGTGCAAACTGCAAGGGGTCTGCCTCCACTCAGGAACTGAGCACATAGGCGGCTTTTGTCTACCAGCCCACCGGGCTCGGGGCCCGTGTCCTGCCCAGGAAGCTGTGGAAGGAGAGAAGCCCCACTGCCATATTTCCTGTCTGCAGGGACACAAAAGGATCACTAGGTACTGTAACACCCTGAGCTTTAGATTTCTGGTGGTGCAAACCACCAGGGGTCTGCCTGCACTCAGGAACTGAGCACATAGGCGGTTCATCTGCAAGCCAGTCCATCGTAGGACCTGGGTCCTATGTGAGAATCAACAGAGGGAGTGACCCCCACCACAACTTCTTCCCTCCATAATAGAGCAGACAGAGAACACCTGGTTGACCTTGACAACCTAAGTATAGCATTGCTTGAGCCAAGATTGAGAAGGGCTCCAAAGGCACAAAAGAGGAAGCCAGCATATCAGTAATCTGTGCCAGAAGAAACCCAGTCATCCAGTGTTGCAGAAATAACCTTAAAGATCCACAGTAGGTTGAAGCTCCAGCCAGTGACAATAAGACCATCTAACTCCTGGGAGACCAGATAGCTAAAGGCAAATGTAGAAACATTACTAACAGAAACCAAGGCATTATGGCAGCATCTGAACCCAATTCTCCAACATTAGCAAGTCCTGGATACCCCAACACACCAGAAAAACAAGATTTGGATTTGAAATCACTAGTCATGATGCTAGTACAGGAACACATGAAGAACATACTTAAAGAAATTCAGGAGAAAATGGATCAAAAATTAGAAGCCCTTACAAGGGAAACACAAAAATCATTGAAAGAAATTCAGGAGAATACAAAAGCCAATAAGGAAGAAACGCAAAAATCACTTAAAGAAATACAGGAGAACCTTGATCAACAGTCAGAAGTCATGAAAGAGGAAACACCAAAATCGCTTAAAGAATTAGAGGAAAACACAAACAAGCAAATGACAGAACTGAGCAAAAATTTGCAGGATCTAAAAACAGAAGTAGAAACAACTAAGAAAGCACAAAGGGAGACAACTTTGGAGATAGAAAACCTTGGGAAGAAATCAGGGACCATAGATGCAAATATCAACAACAGAATACAAGAGATAGAAGAAAGAATCTCAGATGCCGAAGATACCATAGAAATCATGGACTCAACAGTTAAAGAAAATGCAAAATGCAAAAAGCTTGTAACCCAAAAATATCCAGGAAATCCAGGACACAATGAGAAAGCCAAATCTAAGGATCATAGGTATTGATGAGTGTGAAGATCTACAACTTAAAGGGCCAGCAAATATCTTCAACAATATTATGGAAGAAAACTTCCCTAACCTAAAGAGAGAGATGCCCATGAATATACAAGAAGCCTACAGAACTCCAAACAGACTGGACCAGAACAGAAATAACTCCCGTCACATAATAATCAAAACCCCAAATGTACTAAAGAAAGAAAGAATACTTAGGGCAGTAAGAGAAAAAGGGCAAGTAACATATAAAGGAAGACCTATCAGAATTACACCAGATTTCTCACCAGAGACCATGAAAGCTAGAAGATCCTGGGCAGATCTCATGCAGACTCTAAGAGAAGAAAAATGCCAGCCAAGATTACTATACCCAGCGAAACTCTCAATCACTGTAGATGGAGAAACCATGACAAAACCACTACTGGGCATATATCCAGAGGATTCTTCAGCATGCAATAAGGACACATGCTCCACTATGTTCATAGCAGCCCTATTTGTAGTAGCCAGAAGCTGGAAAGAACCTAGATGTCCTTCAACGGAGGAATGGATACAAAAAATGTGGTATATTTACACAATGGAGTACTATTCAGCCATTAGAAACAATGAATTCATGAAATTCTTAGACAAATGGATGGAGCTGGAGAACATCATACTAAGTGAGGTAACCCAGTCTCAAAAGATCAATCATGGTATGCACTCACTGATAAGTGGATATTAGTCTAGAAACTTTGAATACCCAGGACATAATCCACAAATTAAATGATGTCCAAAAAGAATGGAGGAGTGAGCCCTGGTTCTGGAAAGACTCAGTGCAAGAGTATAGGGGAATTCCTGAACAGGGAAGTGGGAAGGGGTAGATGGAAGAATAGGGGGACAGAAGAGGGCTTATGGGACTTTCGGGGAGTGGGGACCCAGAAAAGGGGAAATCATTTGCAATGTAAATAAATAAATGAAAAAAAAAGAAAAAGAAAGAAAGAACAAAAAGAAAGAAAGAATAAAAGAATGAAAGAGAGAAAGAAGGAAGGAAAGGGAGAAAGAAAGGGCAAATAAATAAAATAAATAGAAACATAATTATAATTGAATTGGAACAAGCCAACACACACATACACACAGACACACACATACACACACAGGGACAAGGGAGAGCAGGGAATGGGATACGGCACATCTGCCTCCTTTTCTTTTTGTATTGGTTTTTTTTTTTTTGGAATTTTTTTGCACTTTTTATTGAATATATTCCTCATTTACATTTCAAATGTTATACCCTTTCCCAGTTTCCTCCCCTCCTCGAAATACCCCAACCCATCCTCCCACCCCCTGCCTCCAAGAATATGTCCCCCACCCAACACACTACCACCTACCCTCCCCCCTCGATTTTCCCATGCTGGGGCATCTATTGGGCATTTATAGGACCAGAGACCTGTCCTCCTACTGAAGCCCAACAAGGCATTCCTCTGCCACTCTTTTGGTTGGAACCATGTGTAACCTGTGGTTGATGGCTCAGTCCCTGGGAACCCTGGGGCATCTGGTCAGCCAAAATCATTATTCTTCCCAGACTAATTCTTAACCACCCAGCACTCCCAGAGCTCCCAGGGACAAAACCATCAACCAATGAGTACACATGAAGTTACCCATGACTCCAGAAGCATAGGCAGCAGAGGATGGCCTTGTTGGACATCAAAGGGAAGACAGGCCCATAAATGTTCTGTGCTGCAGTGTAGGGGAATACCAGGACAAGGAAGCAGGAGGGGTTTGATTGGGGAACAGGGAGAGCTAAGATAGCTCATGGGATTTTCACGGGGGTGGGGGGCAGGAAAGAAGATAATATTTGAAATATAAATAAAGAATATATCTAGTTAACATCTACAACAAAAGAGAATAAGCAGAATCTGCCTCCTTTTCAAGTTGTTATTCGTTCCCAAATTCAACTAGAAGGATGGCACCGTAAATAATTCATTTTTTTAAAATGTGTTTGAAACTTTTCTCAAAATGAGTTGAGGAATGTAAAGGGGAGTGTCTGACAAACCCCAAACACAGTAGAGGAAAAGAAAGTTACAATCAGTAAGTAATGAAGTAAGTATAAACTTAAAAAAAAAAAGAAAAGAATATTTTAATTTTGTACAAAATGCCTAATTAAAGTGTAGCCTCTCATAGTAAGGAATACATGTTGCACAGAATAACAGATTACTAGACACAACCAATGCATCATTAAATAAAGATTGATGTCTCTCATTCCTTTTCCTGCCACTTGTGAGTTCTGTGTTGCTTTGGCACAGCAAGTTTTGATGTATTCCTCCAATGTCTTTCTTCACAAGGGTTTCCATATAGTTGAAAAAATAAGATACTCCTTGTACAGGTCTCCACCTAACAGAACAAGTACTCAGTGGATAAGTTATCAGACCAATGTTCATGTTAAATTTTAAAAGGTTTATGATAGTAAAAAAACAGTAAATAATGTTGAAAGAGAAGATCTGAGGAATATTATAGCAACATTTATACTGATGATTTAATACACTGTATACATGTATGAAATTCAAAATAAGGAAGAATGTGATATTAAAAACGAATTGTAACTTTGAACATAAATGATATGCTAATGGGAAACTTAGTAAGAAATTAAAAAATTAAACATCATTAAAAATTCTAGACTTCTTTTCATACCTGTGAACACCCTGGCCTTTCCTATATTGTCCTATATGTCAGTTTCCTTCAGAAATTTCTTTTTCGTATGTTTGTCCCTTCCCCAAACTGTCTTGAATGGTGAAAACTTAGAAATGAGTAGCTGGAGTATATTAGCATTTGAAAGTGTAGTTGCATGAATCTCCACAACTCAAGCCAAAGACCTCTGCTTTCATGATCCTGATGTTCAGCTGAGCTGTCAAAACTATTATAATAAGCTAGATAACTCTCAATGCAGAAAAACAATCACATGTACAAACAAGCAAACACTCCAGCATTCAAAGATTAGTCATGAAGTTGATCTTGTCCAGACACAGGTGACAGTTCCGTGTGTCTTTCCTGTGGCTCCTATGAGGATATCAACATTGATTCTGGAAAGTAAACATTCTTGTACATTTTAAAGTCTCCACCTAGATTCCTGCACCTCTCCAAACCTCTCCATCTCCTGTGCTATGCTAACAATTGCTTTCTATATACATACCTTTACAGTGGAGCCTGGAATTGAGAGCAAATCAATGGATATGAAATTATCGCTTTCCTTCTAGGCACTATATAACAAACTGAAGACTGCAGTTGGTAAACCAACCACTGAAGTCTGAGGATTCATTAGCAGTCAGGGTGACAGGCCATTGTGAAGTCAAGATTCAAGAGCTTAGGCTACAACTGACAAAGTGACAAGTGCATTTCATCCTCTTCAGTCTTTTGGTTTTAAAATCATGTTCATTTAATAATTGTTGAACCATAGGCATTTTTATTAAATAACAGATTCTCAGAAAAGTATATGTTAATAGCTAAATAGATAGATGAAATGAGAGACAGATAGATATCAGTAATAATATCTATCCAAGAAGAGAAGTAATTTTCTACAAAACATTTTGAAATTCATACTCATTCTCAAATATTCTCAATACATGATTCTTTTTTAACCTATCAAAGGTATATGTGAAAATTCAGCTTCATTAACCCTATGAACTGTAGAGACCAACATGCAAAAATCACAGGACACTTTAAAAATAAATATGCTTTACTGAACAGAGTCAGAAAGCTTCATCTACAGGAAAGTCAGTCAGTATTGTAGATTAGTATATTATACTTCTCATCACAATGATGCTTAGTTCAGAATCATAGTCAAGGATAAAATACATTCCTTAAATGAATTCATTCTATCCTCTACATCTTCACTATAAAAACAGAAAAATAAGTATAAAATATGATTCTATTTTATTTTCTTGCTATTAAAGTTTGAGGTTTAATAATTAGGTCTTTTTATTCCTTTTTTTCTGATGAATATTTTCTTCCTCCTGCTTTTTATTAAGTAGATTCTTTTGTAATACAACATATTCTGATAGTTTTCCCTCCCTCTACTCCTCAGCTACTCTCCACCCGACACGCCCCACCCCTCCCCCCCACACACATGCACACCTTCTCTCACATCTGGGCTCAGTCCATTTCTTTATCTCAGTAGAAAAGAACAGGTTTGTTGCTTCTCGGCCTTTTGGCTAAGATGAAGTGTAGAAAAGAACGGGCTTCTTAGAGTCTACAGACTAAAATTTTTTTTCAGAGAAACCAATGAAAGACCCAAAACTGTTCAATTGTGAGGTAAAGAAAATAAACTTAAGTCCAATCAAAGGTTCTTGACCTCGCAGTGGTATGAACTCGCTGATAAGCGGCTATTAGCCTAGAAGATCAGAATACCCAAGAAACGATTCACATATCAAATGATGCCCAAGAAGAAGGAAGGAGAGGCCCCTAGTCCTAGAAAGGCTCAGTGCAGCAGTTTAGGGGAATACCAGGAAAGGGGAGCAGGAAGGGGTTCATGAGGTAACAAGGGGCGGGAAGAGGGCTTATGGGACTTTTTGAGAGGGGAGATCCAGGAAAGGGGAAATAATTTGAAATGTAAACAAAAAATATATCAAAAAATTAATTAAATTACACTTACAAAAAAAACTTCTTGAATACTACTGACATGTAAGCACACTTACTGCATCTATTCTGATATGTGGCTGTACGGGTTATTGTCACACTTCATAGGTGTTAGAAGCAGAATACTCCTGTCAATTGCTTTCCTAACATGTCAACATGTCTAATATTTTATGTACCATAGAAACTCATTTTCAACGTAGACGTTGCTAAGTCATAAACCGCTAGAATCAGTTGAATTTAGACATATTGCTGTAAGATTTCTTTGGCAAAAGGCACTCAACCTCCCATGGCTGGGGCTAGAAATTTAAGTCAGATTTATGGAAGTAGTGAGGCTGTAGACTTGAAAATTTATCACACTAATTTACTAGATCAGCTCAATTCCTTCTGTAGCATTCTAAATAATTTATACATTTATTTATGTATTTTTTAAAACTTAATATTTTATCCCCCCATCTCATCCACTCTCAGAACTTTCCACATCCCATATCTCCTCCCCACCCTGCTGTCTCCACATGGATGTCCTCATCCTCCAGCCCACCTGACCTCTAAACTCCCTGGGCCCTAGAGTCTCTTGAGGGTTAGGTGCATCATCTCTGAATGAATACAGACCTGGAGGTTTCTTTTGTAAGTGTGTTGGGGGCCTCATGTCAGCTGCTGTATGCTGCCTATTTGGTGGCTCAGTGTTTGAGAGATCTGAGAGGTCCAGATTGAGAGTGCTGGTCGTCCTACTGGGTCTCCTTCCTTAGCTGCTTTCATCCTTCCCTAATTCAACAACAGGAGTCAGGTGCTTCTGTCCATTAGTTGGGTGCAAATGTCTGTATCTGACTTTTTCAGCTGCTTGTTGGATCATTCAGAGGGCAGTCAAGATAGGTCCCTTATTGTGAACTCTCCATAGCCTCAGTAATAGTGTCAGACCTTAGAGCCTCCGCTTGAGCTAGACCTCACTTTGGGCCTATCTCTGGCTCTTTTCCTCAGGCTCCTTTCCATTTCTATCTCTGCAGTTGTTTCAGAGAGGAACAATTACAGATCAGAGTTGTGACTGTGGGATGCCCCTCCCTCATTTGATGCCCTATCTTTCTTCCTGCTGGAGGTGGGCTATGTTCCCTCTCCCCACTGTCAGGCATCTAAGGTTGCTCCCTTTAGTGCCTGATAGTTGCTCACCTCCCAGGACTCTGGTACATTCTGGAGGGTCCTTCCCCTAACCTTCTACTTTCCAAGGTTGCTTGTTTACATTCTTTGTGCTGGCCCTCAGGGCTTCAGTCCTTTTCCTTCTCCCCATCCTAGATCAGGTTCCCCTCTCCCATGACTCCCCTGACCACTGTCCACTTTCCTTCCCAGGTCCCACCCTTCTTCCCCACTTGTGATTGCTTTCTTCTCCCTCCCAAGTGGGGCTGAGTTGTCCTCACTTGTGCACTTCAGCTTGTTGACCTTTTTTGAGGCCTGTGGACTGTATGTTGGGTATTATGCATTTTTTGGCTAATATCCGCTTATTAGTGAGAACATTAGTGTGTCCTTTTGTGTCCGAATACCTTACTCAGAATATTTTCTAATTCCTTCCATTTGCTTGAAAACTTCAGGATGTCCTCATGCTTAACAGCTGAGTAGTATTCCATTGTGTAAATGAACATTTTCTGTATCGATTTGTTGTGGGACATCTGGGTTGTTTCCAGCTTCTAGGTATCTAAGATACCTAGCAGCACAAGGTTGCTATGAACGTAGTGGAACACGTGCCTCTGTGGCATGGTGGGCATCATTTGGGTATATTCTCAAGAGTGGTATTGCTAGGTCATCAGGTAGATCTATTTCCATTTTTCAAAATAAACACCAGAATGATTTCCAGAATGGTTGTAACAGGTTGCAACTCCACCAGCAATGGCGGAGTGTTCCTCTTTCTACATATCCTCAACAACACTGGTTGTCATCTGAGGTTTTTCAATGTAGTCAATCTGATTGGTGTAAAGTGGGATCCTGGGGTCATTTTGTTGTTGTTGTTTTGTTGGTTTTTGTTTTCTCTCAATATCTATTTTTCTATTGAGTATCTTCATTTACATTGCCAATGGTAAAACCTTTCCCAATTCCCCCCTCCTGAAAGCCCCCCTCCCCAAAGATTCCCTACCCCTCCTCCCATCACTTGCCTCCATGTGTATGCCCCTCTACCTGACACATTCCCACCTCACCCCCACCCCCCACCCCTGTCTGTTTCCTTTTGTTGGGGCCTCTATTGAGCCTTTACCTGACCAAAGACCACTCCTCCCACTGATCCTGATGGTTTAGTCCCTGGGAGTCTTGGGGTGTCTGAGTGTCTGAAGTCATTCTTATTCCCATGGGGCTGTAACCCCTTCAGGTACTCCGGACTACCCTCCAGATCCTCCCACTGGTGACCCCAAGCCCAGTCCAATAGTTGGTTGCTAGTTTCTGCCTCTGTATTTATAGAGCTCTGTCAGGGCCCATCTGGAGACAGCCATGGCATGCTCCTTTTGGTACATGCTTCTTGTTGTAGTGTCGGGGTTTGGTGACTGTTTGTAGGATGAATCCCCAGGTAAGGCAGTCTCTGGGTGGCCTTTACTTCAGACTCTGCTCATTTCTCTGATCACTAAAACCTTTGACCATTCCTATGTTTTTTGAAGCCATGATTCACCTTTAATCTTATCATGTGTGATGATTAATGCTGATCATTAATGGAATTCTATTTAGAATTCTCTCTGAAAAAAGATTCTGGACATGACACTGAGGGTGTATTTATGGTCCTTAGATTCTGTCTATGCTTAAGTAACTGGTGGCCAAACCAATAGTATAACTAGGTTCTACTATTCCTTTCATGGTTCCTGGGATGTTTAAAAAGAAAAAACTTACTGAATATTAATATTTATTGTCCTCTGCTTCTGAATTAGGTGAACGACTTCACTAGCTACAACCTCCTGACATTAGAACTGCTGTATGTTGATATCTTGAGCCCTCAAAAAAATGAGCTATTTTCCTAATGTAAATAATTTAGTAGAGTACATTTTCACAGAACTAGGACAATAATTACTATTAACAAAATTATTGTGCAGGACTTAAAATGCCGTTTTGATTGTAGTTTGGAAGAAAAAAATTAATAAAGTGATTCTAGTGGATCTGTTGCATGAATATAGGTGCCTGAGTAAGAGAGGTGGAGGAGAGTACTGGAAATGCCATTTTACAAATACTATGGAGAATCATGAATCAGGCGTATTCGAGTCTAAGCAATAACAATTTAATTCAATTTATTATAATAGATAAGAATATGTAATACATAACTTGAAATAAATAGTGAGTGAATCTATTTGTAATAAATAATATGGGTAAATGTATAATTGAAGTTGTTTCTTTTATTGAAATAGAATGACAGGAACCTTCTTTAGTCATGAGGAAGTTTCCTTTGTGGAAAGTCATATGTTGCAGTTGTTTCGTTGTCCCCTGCTAAATGAAGTCAAGAAATGTCTTAGTTAGAAAAACATTCTCTGATGATAGATTCACCCCACTTCAGATCAGACTAGTTTTCAGTATATTTTCTGAACTGTACACAAAAACTTCTTGAGTTAACAATATATCTGCTCCTGAATGTGTTATTTGTTAAGATTCCTCACATAGGTGTTGTAGTGGATCCTGTGCAACTTCATATTGATACCAAATGCTAAGCATTTGGCAAGATTACGAATCAAATGAAATTAAACATCAGTGTTTCTGTCCAAGAATAGCAAAGCTTGTTGGCACATTGTTCACTCTTGGGAGTATGTGTAATGAATTTTTAAATCGAATAATTGTTTCTAAGTGAACTTTTTAAAAATAATTTCATATCCAAGATATCCTACATGACTTATGGACCATGGGAAGAAAGGTGAGAAATATAACAGGTAATATGCTGGAATTTGTACAGGGTCTAAGTAAGGAGTTCCTCTGTCGTACATGCATGTATGAAAGAATATATGTGTGTGTGTATGTATGTGTGTGTGTGTATGTATGTGTGTGTATGTGTGTCTTTATGCATACCTATGTATATATACACATATTAATATATAATTTAATGAAAGTATTGTTTAAAAATCTTTTCCCACGTTTTAATATAATAGGCCACAATAGGGCTTTGATATTTACAAATTTATGAAATCAGAGAATATCATCCTTCCATCTGTTTAATGACTAATTTCTCTTAATCTCTAGGAACTTCTGCTTGAGAAGAAGCAGATGAAACCTTTAATTCATCAGTATTTCAAAGCTTTTGCCTTACCAGCAGTATTTACTGTAGTCTTTATGTCATCTGACCTCTTCTGACTGTTGTCACAAATTATAGGGTCATCTTCTCCAAATATATCTACAAAGTTGTCAATCATGATTTGTATAACAGAGATCTGTAACACCACAAGGAAAAAAACAAGGTCCTCTTTAATTTTACATAGTTTACCAAATTGAAATCGATAAAAAAAATGAATTCCAAAATTAAAAGGAAAATATCAGTTACTTTGAGCAGATATGAACCTGTGAAATTAAGTCTCTGTCTGAAATGGAGATGCTTAAGTTCTTCGCAACTTACTTTATCATGTTAAAATTTCATACATACTTCAAAGAATAGGGGAACTACTAAAGCAATGTAACATTTCAGAACTGATATGCTGCCAGAATAACTGTGAGTGAATCACAGTAATGACTTCAAAAATTTCTTGAATTAGTGATTTTATGCAGGGGACTGGGGAAGAGGTGGAGTTTCATTGTGATATTTTGAATGTGATGCCTGGCTAATTCCAGGCATCTCAATATATGGTACCATCTTTGTGAAATCTTTTGAGTGGTTTAGTGACTTGACATCTCTGGAGGAAGTATGTCATAGGTTAGAATGTAAGGTCACAGAAGTCAGGTGCCATTTGGAGTGTACTCTCTATGCTTCACGTTTGCTGCCTAAGATGAGAGCCACCAGCTCTCTGCTTCCTGTTTGGTTGCCCTACCTTCCTGCAGCCATGCTCCTCTGTCATGAATTTGAAGGATGGTAATGTCTCTAAATCTCTAAGTCCCAAATAAACATTTACTTCTATGAGTTGCCTTGGTCCTGGTGTTTTACTAAAGCAATAGAAAAATGACTAATGAAGAATTTGGTGAGAACAGGGATCTATGTTGAGAAACTGAGACAACAGATTGGCCCATTGTGTAGGAAAGTCTGTGGAATATTTTCTCGATTAACAATGGAATTTATAGGTCCCAGAACTCCAGGATGGTGCCACCCAGGAGCTATTACTGAGACAAAGAGAGATAGGAGGTGCAGGAAAAGAGGCAGCACTCTTACACAGCTTGTGCATCAGTTCTTGCCTCCAGCTTCCTGCCTCGCTTTGGTTTTGCCCTGACATTTTCAGTAGTTAACTGGTAACTAGAAGTATATTGTGAAGTGTAACCTGTCCTCCAGAATTTTCCTCAGTGTTTTATCATAATAGTAGCAAATTAAGACACTTTCTAAATTGAAGGAGCTTTTCATTGGTCTACTCTACTCCATGGTGAGTAATACCACCATGACTTCATTCCTGTGGACCTTATTTCTGGAAACTACTCTTTGAAAAGTACCCTTGCTTTCTTTTCTTTTTGTTGTTGCCTTTTTTGTTGTCTAACTTTTTTTTCTTTTCAAAATGTAAGTCCTTTATTGATTCTCTGTGAATTTCTCATCATGCAACCCAGTAACACTCATTTTCTAGTCCATCCATATCTACACTCTCCCCTGGTAACTTCCCACAAACTTTAAAAAAATTAAAACATAAATAAAATTTTAAATTAAAATTAAACTGAGGGAAGAGGGGGTCGTGAGGATGAGACCTAGAGTAGTGTACTGCAATCAGAATTAAAACTAAATAATTAAAGTGATGAAAAATATAAATGCATATAGCTTTCTAGGAAAAGGAAGAGATAAATGAAGCAAAATATTAAGGTACCTAAAAATGTACCCAAAATAATGCAAACATATACTTCTATTTTATGTAAGTAGAAGTTAGTGCTAAAATATTAGAAACTATATTATATAACAGAGTACATGTTCATCATTATTCATTATATTACATATTGTATGTATATATATGTATACATATATATGTATACATATATCTATATGTATATATGTCTGTATACATATGCATATATATATTTATATATGTCTGTATATATATATGTGTATATATATACACACACACACACACACACACACATATATATATATATATATATATATATATATATATATATAAAATTGTATGCAATGTTCTTTTTTATGACCAGTAGTGCAGTTAGGGTAATTCATAATTTTAATACTCTCACAATGATAAAGCACAACTATCATGTGCTCCAAAGTACAGCTGTAATAGTAAATAATCAAACAAGTGAAACACTAGGTAATAGGGATTTTTTTCAACTTTACTGTAGTCTTCTTGAACTACCATTATACATGCAGCATATTATTGGGTAAAACATTAATATCTATGATCAATACTTGAAAAAAAAGTAAAAAGGAAAGAAAGAACAAAAAACAAATGATTCACTTCCTTCAAACTATATTAACAATCTCCCTTCCCAATGTTTCCTGAAATAGATCAATGTATCTCCCACTCCAGAATAATGCAATCTTAGGGTTTCCTTTAACATCGCTGACCTTTCTGAGGTACTCCCAATTTCTTGATCACAATGACTACTTTGTTCTCAAAGGGAAAAATCAGATCCTCTTACCTTTTTTGGAATGTCACTTCCAAATAATGAGTTCACACAAGTCTGATCCCATAACACATGTGGGGCTATACGGATAGATAAGATGAAGCTGTCTAGAGTATTCTTGGCAGAAGTTTTAATTTTTAATAGCACTCGAATGAGCTGTTTAAGGACAATGTAATTTGCTTGTGGCATCTTCAGTAGAATACTATATAGACAAAGGAAAATTTTACTGTTGATTGTCTGACAAGTAATGCTGCATTGTCAACATCCTTAATCATTAGGGAAATGCAAATCAAAATAACCCTGAAATTCCACCTCATTCCAGTTAAAATGGCCAGGATCAAAAACTTGGGGGACAGCAGATGCTGGTAAGGATGTGGAGAAAGAAGAACACTCCTACATTGCTGGTGGGATTGCAAGTTGGTAAAACCACTCTGGATATCGGGTTGTTGATTCCTCAGAAAATTGGACATAGTACTACCAGCGGACCTTGGCTTATATCCTGAAGAAGCTCCAACAGACAATAAGGCTACATGCTCCACTATGCTCATAGTAGCCTTATTTATAGTAGGCAGAAGCTGGAAAGAACCCACATGTCCCTCAACAGAGGTATAGGTACAGAAAATGTACATTTATAAGATGGAGTACTGCTCAGCTATTAAAATCAATGAATTCATGAAATTCTTAGGCAAATGGGTAGAACTAGAAAATATCCTGAGTGAGGTAACCCAAAACCAACCGATCAAACAAACGAAAAACAAACACATCTTATGCACTCATTGATGCGTGAATATCAACCAAAACGCTCAGAATACCCAAGACACAATTCACAGACCACATGAAGGCCAAGAAGAAGGAAGGCCGCAGTGTGGATACTTCCATTTGTCTTAGAAGGGGGATCAAAATACCCATGGGAGGAGATTTAGACACAAAGGGTGGAGCAGAACCTTAAGGAAAGGCCATTTAGAGACTGCTCCACATGGGATTCATCCCATACACACTTACCAAACCCAGTCACTATTGTGACTGCCAACAAGGGCTATCTGACAGGAGCCCGATATACCTGTCTCCTGAGAGGCTCTGCCAGTGCCTGACAAAGACAGAAGTTGATGCTCACAGCCAACCAATGGACTAAGCACAGGGTCCCCAATGGAGGAGCTAGAGAGCTGTAGGGTTTTGCAGCCCCATAGGCTGGAATAATAATATGAACCAACCAGTAACCAGAGCTCCAAGGAACTAACCCACCAACCAAAGAGTACATATGGAGGGACCCATGGCTCCAGCTACATATATAGCAGAGGATGGGTTTTTCAGAAATCAATGAGAGGAGAGGACATTGGTCCTGTGAAAGCTTGCTGCTCCACTGAAGGGTAATGCCAGGACAGGAAAGTGGGAGTGGGTAGATAGGTGAGCAGGGGTCTGGAAGATGGGATAGGGGGTTTTCCGAGAGGAAATGAGGAAAGGGAATAATATTTGAGATGTCAATAAAGTAAATATCTAATAGAAAGAAATGGAACTTTGGATATAGTTATGCCATCGACTGCATGCATAGCTTCTGCATGTGCACTAATATAAACAAATGAAAGACTCCACCCCAAAATACAGATTTTAGGTAAAATATTGCTAGTGTTGGCTAAAATATTATCTGAAAATCAATTTCCCCTATAGAATTATGGGAAACTTTAAAAATTATGTATGCATTTTTCTGTATTACATGTATTACTGTTACCCACAGAACCCAGAGGAAGGTGTCAGGTTCTCTGGAAATAGAATGAATGAATGAAGCTTGTTGCAGGTTGTGTGTGTTCTGTGTATGGAAAAAAGTGTTGCTAAACAATGAACCATCTTTCTAACCACCATGGGGGCACATTTAATATCCAACTTACTATGAATCCATGCAGCACTCTTGTGACACTCTGGAACACAAGGAGCAGAAGACGCACTAGTGACCCTACACAATGCAGGCATAAAAGCTTCTGCTATAGATAAGGCAGAGATACTGGAGTCCTGGGTAGAAATGGGAGCTCAAAGTCCTGGTACTTAAGAAATCATTCTATGGATACAGGGAAATGACCCAAAGAAGTCAAAGCTATACCTGACCCAGACTTATCTAGGTAGTTATAGTTGAGAAGGAAGAACTTAGTGATAGCTTCCCGTTCTAATTAATGATATATGTATTGAAATGTTCAATATTTACAATACTATGGTAATAGTATTAGGATACAAATAGCCCACAGTTATTATACTTATATACTTCTTTTAACTTGTCTCACTCAGGAATTCAAACCAATGTTCTAATCTGTCTTGCACACAACTGCGTAGCATAAGCTGTCTTCCACACCATGACCATTATAATTTAGAAGAGTCTCAAGTGGTTGGATTACAGACATGGTACAACACACTTGTGTGAGAAATGCACCTGTTTATAAAGTGACTATACATGTCTTAGCAAAGGAAACTTCTTGTCTTGGGACATCATTCCAGCTTATAATCCTATAAAGACAAGCCCATATATCTCAAAATGCATTACTTCTAACTTTGGGCATTTCCCCAAGTGTATACTATGTCATTACCTTCATATAGTTGAAATTTTTCCAAGCAGGGATTCTTCATCAAGGACACTAAGCCAATTTTCATACAAATCTGAATAAAGTAAGCTTCCTTGTATGTTTCTAATAAAATCCTTTTATAATGAAAAAAACACAAGAAAATTAATGGTCTATGTACATTGTAGAAAGTATTTGAAAAAAGTTTTGTTTAAAAATAGGAGGTTAGACCAGGGATTGTTAACTTGTGTGTCACAATCTGTTTGGGGGTTCCATATCCTGCATATCAATAATTCCATGCATTATGCATTATAAAAGTGGAAACTAAAGGCAGGAGCCTATGTGTTTTTACCTAAGAGTAGAAGCAAAGAATCAGAGTTCTGACTGCAGCATCAATGAAATAACCCTACTGTCTATTCTGATTGCTTTTCCTGGTTTTCAGTCCACCCTACTACCTGAAATCAGGGATATGCTTTCCAACTCACAGGCTGAAATTCTATCTGTCTCAATGGAGGTCAGCCGCTCTGTGGGATATCCAGACAGTAGCCTAGCATGACTGCTCTCTGAGAGACTTCACCCAGCAGCTGGCTAAAACAGATAGAGACCCACAGGGAAACATTAGATAGAGCTATGGACTCTTAGTGAATAATTGAGGAAAGAATTCAGGGCCCCGATCAAGATAGGGACTCCACAAGAAGATCAACAGACTCAACTACCGTGGACCATTGAGAGCTGCCAAGAAGTGAACACCAACCAAAAAGCATACAGAAGCTGCGCTGTGACATATGGCATATATGTAGCAAATGTACAGCTCGGACACCATGTGGGTCCCCCAACATTTGGAACAGGGTCTATCCCTAAAACTGTTGACTGTCTGTGGAAACCCTCACCCAGCTGGCCTCAGTAGGAAAAGTTGTGCTAACCTTGAAGAGAATTGATTTGTCAGGGTGCAAGGATAACACATGGGGACCTTGACCTGCTCAGAGGAGAAGGAAAGAGACTCATAAAGGATGAAGAGGTAGAGTGTAGCAGTTTCAAGATGAAAATTAATAAATGAATGAATGAATAAATTGGTAGTAATAATAGTTATATTAAAAGAAGAAAAAATGAACAGTAAGTATTAAAAAACCAATAAAACAAACAAAAAGCAAAGTGTTCTTTCTGAAAATAAAAAACCATCCAAAAATGACAGGGCCAGGAAGTGCTTCATTCTGATTGTATAGTTAGGTGAACTTGTACTTTCAGTTCACAGAGAGTAAAGCTGTAATATACATGTATGCCTCTGGGTACACCTGGAATAGTGGTGAACTTCCTTACTTAAGCACACTGTTTTACATGTGAGAATGTCTCACAGTTTCACATCTATTCTTAAAACATGTAAATATTCAATTAAAATGTGTAAATATTCAACTATTTAAATTAATTGTAAGCAGCAACTTGTTTGAAATGCCACAATTAACTTTCACATTGTATCAAGGATAGAAATTCAGACAAATGGAAGGTGCCCAGGTGTTCCTGTACCTTTAAATTGCTGTGAATACACATGACTTCCAGTTACTGATCTTCACTTTTCTCCCTGTGATGTGGTCCCAGGTTTCTGGCAATGAGAGCCAGATGCACTTGGCAAGCTCGAGGGCCAAGGGGGGATCATTTGTTACCATTGCCTAACGTTATTAACCATGGCTACTCTCAGAGCATTATCTTTTCTCTTGATGTCTGGGGCCATAGCTCCAGTCTACTTAGAGGCAATCTCAGATCATGCCCCAAATAAAAATCAGACAATGATATTTGCTCTAGAGTTACTGCTGCTCACTGAGAAGTTAAGCATATTAGACTACTTAGAAGTAAGTTAGGCTAATTCTTCAGTATTTGACATGGGGTTAGGATGGCAATATCAGGAAAAAGTGAAAATACTGCTTTATTTTTTCTTAGAGAAGGAAAACAATTTTATATATCTACTGGACATAGATATTGGACTGGATATAGAATTGGCAACATGCAATTCTCTCACATTACAAGTCTGTGGTAGAATAGCTATTTTGTACTGTTGTTACTTAAGTTTTTGTGGTAAGTATGATTTAAGACATGCATCGTGTAAAACACACTTTTATTACTATTATTACTTGTTCTATTATTAATTCAGGTGGTATAGTTAGAGAGGTGAAATCAGTGGGAACATTTGTAATGCCAAAAAAGCCCATCTGATGTATGAGAAAGTTAACCTCCAACAGAAAGTGTTCACCTGTGTCTTTGTGATGAATCTTTGAGCTTGTCACACTTTTACCTAAAGTGACTCTTATTTGGAGATCATGTATCCATAGTTCAAGAAAACTGTCATGATCTGGTAATCTCAAGGACAGAATATGCATCTCTAGAGGGATGCTGAATGTTGGTGATGCAAAATACTGCCTTACCTTTAAAAGGTAAGCTACTGTGAGTACTGATTCTTGGTCCCAATTAATGTGTTGCTCAGTATAGATCTTATCCCTCAGGACCAAGTGTGATCTATCGGAAATGGATTGGAATACTTCTTCTGATTCTGGTCCTTTTTCCGCAATGACCCACATCATATCCTGTGTGGGATAAGGACAAGCTTCTATTATAACAGATCCAAACAGCTAAAGCACAAATAGGTCTTTGAAGGTAAACCAGAGTCATGGCAATCATGGATGCATAGCTACAACTGAAAGAAATGAAGAGGACATTTCACTTTTTTCTTTTTTAGCTTCCAAATATATTTCTTTCCCTAATCCATTTTTCCCAATTTGAATCATCAAGGGTTTCTGGTAATTAAACAACCCTCAAGATTGAATCACACTTCTAGTCACCGAAGCATTTTGGTGAATGGTGCTCTCTTACTTTTTCTTTGCTTTTTGAAGTTCTTTCTCGAGCATGCCATTCCAAGTAACTACTGGGATAGTTCTCTTTCAGAGATCACATCACTATTTGGCTTCCTGTCTACCCTGACCTCTACTGTGAAAACTGGCATTTGTGTTTTAAAGAAATCTTTCCTTTTCCACTATACTTCTGAGACTTTTATTTCCTTCTTTGGCGACTTCTTATTTTAAACTATCCTTATCTAAAGATGCTGTCACATTTAAGAACCCAAGCAATTTTCAGTTGTTCTACCATGGTTTCACTCTGTAAAAATGAGGACCATACACAGATTTACTCCATGTTTTCTTTCATTTTAATTGATTACATGATTACAGTCATTGATGACAAAAATGTCCTGATCTAAAATACCTAAGGAATGGGCAGTAATTCTCATGTGTCTAACATGATAAACTTGTTCACATGTGGCATAAATTCCTGGCACAGGCATAGAGCTAAAAGAGATGCTGGACAGTAAATGAATATTTCCAATGGAAATCTAGAAGCATATTTAAGATAGACTAAGCCTATTAGGTGACAATTTCATAGAATGCAGTAGTATAAAAAAATCAATGTATAGCAAAAACATGTATATATCTAATTTATTGTTAATATCAGATAGTAATCTATAGATATTTTTGATTATAAGATTGAGTAATACCAGAGGCAATAACATCAAGGTAGACTCTAGAGTAATATGGAGTCCTAACACAGTTCAAAGTATTGATAGTTGGGCAATTCCAACGATCCATTTCATCCAACAAGCTGGTGAGTTTGGGTCTTTGCTGAAATCAGTGAAAAACATGGGAATACTATTTCTTTTCAAATTTTCACTTTTCTTTAAATTAGAAGACTCTAACTTCAGTAGGTTTTATTTCTACTTTAAAAGAATCTGACCTCATGAATAGGTTATCTGTATATTCATCAGTTTGGTGAAATAGTTGACTTAGAAAATAGGTTCCCAGAAATTATGGGAAATAGGACAGGTTTAGAAACCCAAAATGAAACAAACTCACAAGTATAGAAGGTAGCATTTTGTCCAAGCATATAAACCGTGGACAAGTACGAAATACTTGGTTTTTTGGTGGTGCAGTAGGAGTTTGAGAAGTTGTTTGCTGGGTTGCATTCATAATATCTTCTTGAGTCTCTGATTCTAATAAAGGAGTAAAATCATTATTTATTGTAATTGAACTCACTTAGCACTTGCATGACCTTCACATTTTATAGCCTGCATTACTTATGCTTCACCACAAAGACACAGAAAAATAATCAGTATTATAACATTTATAATCATGACATTACTTCATAAGGCATTGGATATCTAGTTGTATATGGCCACAGTTCTAGTATACCTAGTAGTTTTAGGGTTTGTCTTGAAAGGTAAGCATATAGGTATTAGATTCAAGCGATAAAATAGTACCAATTTTTTAGTCCACCTGTGTCTTTCTGGCAGAACTGCCATGGCCAAATGTAAATTAACAATAGTATTTGCATTTCACCACACAACTTGCCTGACTGCACTTTTATTACAATCCTTGGTTTCCCCCTTCACAACCCACCGAACTGAGAGCTCAAATCTGAGTTCACAGTGTCAATGAATCCCATACTGGTATATTAGGCTATATTTTAAAACTTGCATAAAAGAAAAGCATTTTGGCATGTGCCTTTATACCCAGACCTCAGAAGCTGAGCCAAGATGATCTCTGCGAGTTTGAGGTCAGTCTGGTCTACACAGTAAGATTTAGGACAGCCAGACATTTCAGGTAGAGAAAACCCAATTTGGTATTGAATTGCTATTCAATGTATAATACACATCTAAATTAATACCCTTTATATCAAAGTAAGTAACATATACTTAGTCAATTACTCTCATTTCTGGGATTTACCTTTTGCATAAATTCAGGACCAGTGCAAAGAGGTACCAAAATATGGAGGGAATCTCTTGCAGTAGGAAATTATAACACACAGGTGAAGTGTCCCTTCACATGGTTTAGCAAATTCTTCATTGTTGTTTGTTATAAAATTCATAGTTCAGTGCTAAACGATTCTAACTTTTAACTTATAGTAGTAGGACATGTATACACACCGTTAGTGCCCTCAGAGAGAGGAGGAGCCACTTGACTTATTGTTGGTTCATCATGGTCAGGGGTGTATGTCCTCCCCTTGGGGAAGCTGCTGGCTCCATGTTCTGGTTCATTTGGGGTGATGATATTAGATGTAGTAACCTGGTCACATGAGGTATTTCCTCCGGGTCCATGATAAAACGAGGTTTCATACCATAGTGCAACAATATCTAGCCCGAACAGTTTCGGAGAATTATCTATGAGGAATGTTACGAGAGAAATCTGGGACAAAAAAAAGGGCAAACAAAAAGGGTCTCTGTCATTTTGCATAGTTACAAATCACATTTTATTTAAGAATTTGGGAGGCTAAAAGTATGTACTTTAAAATACTGAGATAACGTTAGCTTTAATGAAGTATCGAGGCGGGCTTCTTCTTAGAAATTTAAAAGATGATTATGAGATCAGATATTCAAGTGTGGTCATCACAGTCCAATATCATATAAGAGGATGATTTCCAATTTTCACCCTGTGAGGCCCAGAATGTTATACATATTGTCCACTTGATTAACCTTGCTTGTCTTGGACACATTCATGGCTGTGCATATTTGTAAGGATGCTTAAAGAAAAGCACAGCTAAGGAGGGAACTTTCTACTCAAAGGTCCCATGGGCTAACTAAAAGGCAAGAGACAGGCAAACCCATCTATGTGGTAACATTCACATTTCCCTGATGGTTCAGTGCAAATGCCATGGTAACAGCTTGATCCTCAGGTTTATTATGCTGGGAATTAATAAAATAATGCCTATGGAAGAAACTGGATAGTTATGGATCTGCAGTGTTTGCTTCTTTGTAACCCTTTTTTTTTCCTTAGGATATTTGTTCCTATGCAATATGAGGAATACTTATTCTCAATTAGGCTGTCCTATAATATATTCCTTTCAGGTCCCAGGGCAGTTGGTCAATTAATAGTGAATCAGAAGCTCAAATACTGAGAATCAAAATAACCATTTGATACCAATACTGTAAAAATTCTGGTACTTTATTATAATATTTGAAAGGCAGGTCCCATAGAATACTTTACTCTATAATTCTCTAAACCAATGATAACCAGCATCAAGAGGTCAAGGCCATATTTAATTACAGAAATCAGGAGTCATAATAACCATACCTGATAAAAATGATCCAAAATTGCATTACCTTTGTTTTGTTGAGGAAACCATCATGAAAACAAGTAGCATTTTACAAATTCTACACTGATTACATCAGAATTCATTCTTGGTTGGTGAACCCAGTACCCAGGGTTTTTTTTTTTTTTTTCTTCATTTCACAGCATTTATTCTCACTGGATTCGTCTAAGGATATTCTAAGTCACAACTGACAAAAGACTGCATCATTGAGCTCAAATACCTATTTATATTTTACTTACTTAAAATGCACCAATGATTCTTCCTCTCCAAAAGAAAGCCATTCAAACATGTACTTATTTTACGAAATGAAGCAAAACCAAAGCCAAAATCATCATCATCAACAACAAAGTAACTCAGACTCTGAGGGTAATACTGTCTTTCTGTCACATTGTAAAGGCTTATCAAAGCTAGGCTTAAAGTAAAAGGCCAATTACCTTTTTGGAAATATCAGTAGCCAGTACTTTATTTCCATATCTAGGAAGGCATAAAAGAAATGGCGCTATTGCAGCAGAGAGACTGTATGCTGGCATGTGGTTTATCGAGGAATTTCTGGCTATTTTATTTAGAATTCTAAACATCTGTCTCAGGAATGCAGCATTCAGTGGCGGGAGTTCTTCTAAAAGCCTGAACAAAGAGACAGTTATGTTAAAAACAAGTTTACTCAATTTATAAATATAGAAAAGGGGAAAGTATTATCTTTTGAAATGACCTCCATAAATAAAAGGAAAGTAAGAATGTATATTCCAAATATTGCTTAAATGTTTTTCCAGAATCAGGGTAGGGGTGGGGCCAAAATGACAAATTTAAGTGTAGTACAAAACTGATAATCATAAGCATGGTCCACTGTGACTCCCTAAGTCACACCTCTGTTTGCAAATGTATTCCGTGTTTGTGAACAATTGAAACCTTTTGCTGGCAGCATTTTTACTGAATATTTTTGGGATATATATTCTCTAATGTGTATAAGCAAATATTACTTCTATTTGGTTGATGTTGTTCACACAATTCGCCAGCCATTACCTCTTTGCTGTTGATAGTTTTTCTTCATTGCTGACCATTTCGGGTATGGAAAGCCAGTGCTCATACAGCTGAGAGGTCAATAGACTGCCTTTAATCATTTGAAGAAACTCCTTATATAGAGAGAAGAAATATTTTGCAGAAAACAAATTATGGAGATTACTGAAAACTTATTCAACTCTAAAATTTCGGATAGTCCCAACTTTCTTTACAGCTCCCCGACATTCCCCAAGGTAGAATGTTGACTGATGTGTAGGGCCAGTAAGTTTTGTCCATAAAAACTGGAAAACTAAGAGCTGATGTTCAAATGTGCTTGGATTGCTGAAAAATCTCTTTTTAGATCGAAGTCCTCTAGTGGACAACTAAGCGAACTAGCATACCTAAGAGATCAATACCTCAGACCAAATACTATTTTTACATGACAGAAATATACAACGATGATAACTATAACAAAGAAACCCATATTATGTTAGTATCTAATTTCTGAGGTGCAGAAAATCATATCCACTATTAGAAGCATGGGAAGATATGAGGTCATGGCTCTTAGAGAAGGTCCTATCACAGTTTCTCTAAACAAGCATGATTCCATAGTCTGTTCCAAATATTTAAGATAATTTTTACAGATGATGTAGCTTGCAAAGATACTCTTGGCAATGCATGGAAACTATTATGGAAAACCACAGCTATTCAAGGTACAGAAAACAAAATATCCTGTGGCTTCAAGCCAAACTGCATACATAGTACACGCTAACTCCTAAACCCTGGGCTGCAAACATTGGTCAAAAGAGTCAGAAAGATTATATACCAGAAGATCAATAAATCTACTTTGACATTGGGAGTCCTAGAAATGTGGGAGAGGCTTCACATTTGATAGTTCAACAATGTAATATGCTTGTCAAAACAATTTCTGAACAAAAGTCATCAATGTTAGTAATTCTAAATGGGAATGAATAAATCTTGTAAAAACAAACTTCTAGATAAAGAACTACATGCACATACATATTACAAAGAGTGAGGAAATTTGTATTTCTCAAAGGGAAGCCCCTAATTTGTAATCCAATCATAGTTACCTCAGAAATAGTTCATATACTACCAATGATAATGGACTTATTAGGTTGTTTGAACATATTTGTGGGCTCACTTTTATCTATATAATAATAACAGAAGATGAAAATGGGCCATGTATTTTAGCAGAAGTAGGAGTCTAAGGGGAAACAAACTTAGAGCAAGGGAAAGGAAGGAGTGAAATGATGTAATTGAATTTTAATTTAAATAACAAATAAAAAGTATCATTTTATGGTGGTGAAGGTATGGCAGACTGATTAAGAATACTTGTTTCACAGCCATGAGGCCCTGCATTTCTGTACCAATATTTTGTGAGATATAGACAAGCAGATTATGACATCCTACTTGATATGTGTAGCAAAGAGTTACATGTAGGAGTCACATTCTCTATACTGAGGAAGAGAAATCTGCTTCTCAGAAAAACAGTAGTGCAAGACAGAGAATGAAGAACTCTGGCAGTCAAATGCATCTGAATTGGCATGCCTACCAGGTGACATTCCTATGCAAGTATGAAGTGACCATCCACATGGCCACATGAGAAAATCAAAGGAAAGATACTTTAGTAACTTTACTGCTCATTCTGACTGGATATTTGTTTGAGTCCCTACTCCTTATGTGATGAATAGCAGAAGAACCTTTTAGCTTACCAGATTTCCCTCTTATGTATCTACTATCACTCAAGGGAATGCATGATGAAGGAAACTACTCATGTAGACTCAGAGGAATCCAGAGGCTATGTGATGCAAGGACGATCCCTACCTTTAGAATCCAGCTTGCCAGGTGCACCGAGTGTTTTCTTATATTCACCTTTTGCCCAGAGTCGAGTTTTTCTTTCACTCCTTTGCACAATACATCACTAGGAGCTATACTAAATATACCTACTGCTGTAGGGCCCTTTTCCCTTAAGAGGGACAGGATGTCCTGAGAGAAAGAAAGGGAAATACCAGTCACTCTTTATGCAGTGCCCAGCACTATTGGCTCAGGAGAAGCAGACCAATGGCGTGCACAGGTGCAGTGAAAGGGCTGGCATGGGCAAGAAGGACTGCAAACTGGTTTGGACTCTCAATCTTTACTTGTACAAATCCCACCCTACTGTTAACTCTGAAAGATCAGGCAACACTGGTCTTTTTATCAGATTTTTCCTTAGGAAAGCCAAAAGTGAATCATGTGAGTCCTACCAGAATTTCGGAAGGCCATTTTCCATCCTTACAGATCCAATTCAACTCTCTACCAAAGAGTTTTCCCTTCTTCTTAACTTTTGGGACAGTGTACCCTTGGTCCTCATGGGGCACATAGGCCCTGGGGAAGCATCGTGTCCTATAAGTTCTTTCCTTCTTCTTCAGTATTTCCTTTGAGTCTAAGGAGGAGATAAGATCATTACCTGGAATCCTGTAATATGGCCTTTTAAAAAACCAAATTTCAATTGCATAATATCCCTGTTGTCATGGATTAGGCGTCCTGTAGCATCTTTATATTCTTCTTCCCTATACTCTACATTGTTATTAATCTGTGAGATGTATCTAAGACATGATCCCATGGGAATTCTCACAAGATTATGTTGCACTGCATCATAAGATAAATGATATGCAATTGAGCAAGTTCCCTGAACTATGTACAGGCAGTTGTATCACTAAGTCATATCCATTTTCATAGCTACCCTCATTTTTATTCACAGCAATCAGTTTTATATTTTCTTCAAATGTCATAGTGAAGCGCTTCCAATTCTTAGATTTCTTGATGAGCTTTTAGAAGGACCATTGTTACATTTCTATCATCAGCAATATTCCTCCTTCATGGGAATGCATACATGACTGCCTGTTTTGTCAAACTCGGGACCCTAGTTCCTGTAGTGTAAGTTCAAAGCTGAGATCAAAGTTTACTTTTCTCTTCAAAGACATCTTTTCAAAAACTAGACCATAATGAACACTTATATGGTACTTAAAACAAAAGTATTAAAAGTAAATAAAAGAGTCATATAACAAAATATAAATTAAACGGTCTTTCTCAATATAGAAAGTTTTGACTGTTTGTCCAAAACAAAATAATAAGACTGGAAAAACACAAGTAATATGATACAGTCTGAATAGGATATATCAATTTTAGTGTAAGTATGCATCTGTATAGACATGTATTTAGGCACACATATGTATACACATACATACACACAATGACTTTTTTTAGAAAAGCAAGAATTTAAATCAATGAAGGGGATACTTAGGAGTAATGTGGAAAATAATAAAATAATAAAACAAGAAAATATTTTTGGAAAAAAATGTCCTTAAGACAATTTCAAAAGCCCCAGAACTTAAGTATTAAGTCTATTTGAAATCCAACTGCAGGTGTAGAAGACACACAAAAATATGCTTTTAGTGTAATTGAAAATGAGATTAGAGTCTGAGCTTGGACACCAAGGTTACTTCTACTTTAGTCTGACACAGATTATGTCCAGTTCCATACATACATCCTTTCTGTGCCTCTTACAATAATTTAAATGCAGTTCTTAGGTCATTCTCTGCTTTAATCATGAAACAACATGAAATTGTATTCTAATGAGATGAAAGCTCTGTGCCCACACACTTGTATACATATAGCATCTTGGAATTCCAGCTTATGGTGACTATCTGTCTGGAACAAATGGGATATTCTCCCAAAAATATCAAGTTTAGACTTGATGTCAGAATATAAAGATCTCCGGCTAGACCTGGGGCGTATTGTATTGGGTTTGTTTTCTGCAGTGCCCTTCCCGTAAGCAACAATGTCAACATGCATTGATATTTTATGCAAAATTGAAATGGCAACTAGGAGGGCACTTGAAGGAAGGTAGACGACTTACTCTGCTGCTGGCTTATAGCTGAGTATCGGGGCTTTAAAATGAATTGCCCCTCCAAGTTTAGGTCTTGCCTAAGCAATCCAGGCAAGAGAGGAAAAGCTGTAGAATTTTTTGAATTTACTCTACTGTAGGTGTGTTGAAGGTGGGTCATTATGACCTCCTGTAGATACTCATAACCTATAAAAAGAAAAGAATATAAATTGAAACTAATCATAATGAGTGTGAGCTTCCAATGGGTTTTGGCAAGCACTACTCTATTTTCTGTCTCAACTTTCTTCTGGACAATGTAGACTGTCCCTAAGCATTAGGAGAATCACATGAATATTATGATAAAGTAAGGATGTGTAAGCTGAGAACTCTAAAATCAAGGAGAAAATTTTCAATTTATCACTTTATTTAGATCCACATGAGCACATTTGTTGTTTCTACTTTGACAGTATTAAGACCTGCCTGTTTTAGGTGTATGGCCTGTAGGTTGAAATACACATTCAAAGTGATAGTGAGACACAAACAAGAGAAATACCGGTGATATGGGTACTTTTCCTTTATAGACGACATGAGCATTTTCTCAACTTTTTGGTCAGTAACGGTCACCAAGTCGGCGGGAGAACTTTTAATCATGACGTTCATCTCAGTTTTCAGAGCTTCACGAATCATCTAAAAAAGAGCAAGTAAAAAAGATGGAAATAATTTAAAACCAAACAAGAAAGAAAAGACAAAAATAACTTCAAGCATTCAACCACTCTTAACATGTTCTGAAATGTTTTCTTTCAAACATGTCTATGAAACAAGACACTTTAGAGAAATATTATGTAATTTCGTATCTTATTTTAGATTCACGACTGTTGCTGCAAAGGTTAACATCACAAAGTGAAAAATTCAGCTGGAAATGCCACTCCCATGATGCCTAACATTAACCCAGGCCTCGGCTCCACCCCCATGCCCATGATGCTTCACATTAACCCAGGCCTCGGCTCCACCCCCAGCCACGCCTCCCACAAAATCAATCAACTTTCACTGTATTTACAGTTTAGTGAAACTGCACGTGTAGACACCACTCAAAACATGCTTTGCTGAACAAGACCGCGCTGTAACATCGACACCCCACACACTCTGGCGTACATACTGTAGTGCATACCTCTCCAGCTTGTCTTGCGAGGACTACTGCATAATCCATGCACTCCTGCCAAGGGTCTCCCATTATCTAAACATAGTCAACACAGGTCAGCACAAACAGTTACAAACTGTGCAGGCACTCACTTACACAAGCATCTCAATTAGCAACACTTTGATTTACCCCTTCCCTGGTTTATAGTTCAATTTTCCTCCACAAATAGTCCCAGTAAACATCATTTTGAAATATTACATAGTTCAGCTCGTAGTAAAAACGTTTTGTTATTGGTGCTGTTTTGAGTCAATGTCTCACAGTCCAGGCTAGTCTTAAAGCGAAGGATGACCCTGAACTCCGGATCCTCTGCCTGTGTTTTCCAAGTACTGTGATCACAGGCATGAGATATTATACCCACCTTAACAGAGGTATTATCAATGCAAACGAGGTTCTATCAAGTAGTCTCCCAAGGGTCCACATTTTGGGTTGTAGCTGTACCATATCATATTGTGGGGGTGCTGGGGAACAGATGAGGTCAACACAGACGCTAAGGGTTATTATGTGTAGGAGTGGGTGGGGAATACGACAAAGAACACAGGGAAGGCTGAAATAGAAGCACTTTTAAAGACAAAGGAACAAAGGCTGTCTGTGTTACCTCAACTCTAGGGAGTTGAGTGCTTCACAGATGGAATTTAAAAAAAAAAAAGGTAAAGGTGAATAATTCAAGGTTCACAGATCAGAAATACTTTGCCCCATATTATATGGGCAGATTTTACAGAACGTATGCTCAATTCTGATTAGAAAGTTCCCTGCTTACAACATTCTGAGAGAAGGAAACTCTAGGTCTAAAAATACTATGATAAAAGCAAAGGTACCAGTTACCTCCTGGACCTCAGGGGGGTGGGGCACGACCGTGTGACTTGCCAACTTTCTGCTGGCCTCTAGAGACTCACCACAGGCTTGACCACAGGCTAACATGGGTTCCTGGCCCACAGAAGCATGGACGCTGTCATACCCAGAAAAGGTGGCAGTCTTTATAGAGCCACACTCTGCCTGCTTCCCACGACAAGTTACACACTTGTGCTTCCTCTTTTGTACTTATTTTTTTTTTACTACAAAGTTTCCTCTTTAAGAGCATCTGAAGTCTCTACCCTCTAGCACAGGGAGAAGCAAAGGGGACACTGAGCAGAAGCTGCTTGCTGCTGCTTCATTATCCGCTTTATTGATGTAAGGTTGCCTTGGAGCTCTTGACCATCCTGGCTTAGCCTTTAGAACGTCGGCTGGTATTCCCGACAGAGGCCAGCACACCTACGTGCCTTTTCCTGTGACTCAAGCATCCAAGTCAGCGTATAAAAGGCCGCCTTTTGAGTTACAGAATAAACTCCTCACAGCTCTTCAAGAATGGCTTCCAAACTTGGTCATTCTTGTTCTTAATGCTCTCCTCTGATCGGTCACAACTGGACATTCTTGGGCTTGCTCACCATAAACCTCACCATAAACCGTTCAAGCCACTCACACTTAACCTTGTGACAACACAAACAGAACACCTCCCGATTCTCCATGACCATTTCAAAAGCCATCCATCCCATCGTCAACCCAACAGATACCAACCAATAGACACTTGCTGAAAAACTGCTGCTGCTATGCAGTATTTGGTCATTTGTATGCATGCTACATCTTCTCAACCAGTTCTAATATATTCCTTGAGGAAAGGAGGCTGATAAATGAAAATTTCTGAGGTGCCCTAAAATGTAGCTGTCCAGAAGAGGGAAGAGACAACGGAAGTCAATTAAGTAACAGTTCTCTGGGATGTGTTCTTTTTTTTTGGGGGGGGGGGTGCAAGAATGGAGAATTAAAAAACATGTGTCTGGAGATCCAATTGCAGCGTTAACTCTTGATCTCAGAGGCACTTTTTTAGCCTTGTTGCTGGTAGTTTACAAAATGTGCCCCAAGTCTTGGTCCTTTTCCTAGCTGGTAAATGGCTCAATAAACCCTTTGATTTCAGAGACCTTTGCTTCAAGACTTGTTTTCCCGGGGGTTATATTCTACATTCCTCACTTTGGGAACAAAGTCATACAGACTTAAAACTTTCTATCCTGTACAGCCGAGCTACCCGCGTCACTTGTCCCTGCTCCTCATGCAGGGCATCCCCAACCCTGTGAATTCGTGGGCCTGGAATTCGCCGTGTAGAGCCCCGCGGACTGGGGCAGAGCCGGGCTCATTCTGCGACTCACAACCTCGGAGACCGAGGACCTCCGGGCGAAGCAGCTCGGCTGTTTGCAGAGCACTGCGGCGAGCACGGCCTGGAGGAGGGCCCGGCCGCCGCCCCGGCCCAGCATGGGGAGAGCTCGTCCGCAGCCCGCCGGGAGCCCACGCCTCGGCCACCGAATAACGCTGCGCAGAAAGCAGGGACAGAACCGACTCACCTCGCCCGAGCGCACCGCAATCGGTGCTCAACCGCCAGCATCCTAGGACTCGGTTCCTAGGCTCTTCCGGAGGTAACTGGGGATTGCTCCGACAGGAAGTCCCGCCCCACTGAAGCCTGAACTGCGCATGCGCGGAGTCCGGCGTGGAGTGCGCATGCGCGGAGTAGGGCGGCAAGCGCGCATGCGCGGAGTATGGCAGTTAGCGCGCATGCGCGGAGTACGACGGCGAGTGCGCATGCGCGGAGTATGGTGGCGAGTGCGCATGCGTGGAGTACGGCTGCGAGAGCGCATGCGTGGAGTACGGCTGCGAGAGCGCATGCGCGGAGTACGGCGGCGAGTGCGCATGCGCGGAGTACAGCGGCGAGAGCGCATGCGCGGAGTACGGCGGCGAGAGCGCATGCGCGGAGTACGGCGGCGAGTGCGCATGCGCGGAGTACGATGGGGAGTGCGCATGCGCAGAGTCAGAAACACCTTCCTGACTCCCATGGTTTTCACCCTCCAGCACACCTGCTCTTAGCCACTTCTTGCCATGTATACAGACAGGCTTTTTTTTCAAATAATAAAGAGCACACACAGAAGATACACAAACTAGACACTTCTCCGGCTGGGGCAAGACAGTCATAGTCAGGGATCCTGGAAGTTTGGGGGTTTCTGGCCAATGTACTATATGTTGTTCCCAGATTGAAAAACCTCAAAGAGACCATCAGAAACCACAATTCCAATGCAAGCACATGAGAATCATTCTCCAAGCCCGAGATTGGTCCACAAACCTTCTTGATGGAACAGGAATGAGAGTGACCCCTGCCCCCCAGCTCTACATGGAGGGGTTTTATAAAGGGAAAAGAACACAAGCGGGTTTCTAAGCCTTGGCATTACATGAGAGGGTAAAGGAATGTTGGTGTTCTTCCCAGAGCCCAAGGGTGGAGGCCATATCCCTCCATGGACAGCAGACAGTAGTTTTCTCCAAGGACAGCAGTTTAATACAGAGTTTGGAGAATACGATGGAATCTCACTAGCTGTGGTTTTTTTTTTTTTTTTTTTTTTGGTTGTTTGGGTTTTGTTTTGTTTTTGCCTCTTCATTGGCTGTGCCCCTGTAAGAGCACATTAACTTAGAATGAAGTCTTAAGAATAAAATGGAGTTTATTCTGCCACCTCAGTCCCTTCACTCCCACTGTCCAATCTCTAAAACTACACTTATCATGGAAAAGTCAGTGCACCCACCCAGGCCCTAGTCCAAGCTTGCTGGGAAAGGACTACAGGTTCTTGCTGAGCAAGGAAATTACATTTAGGTTAGGAGCAGATCTGAGACCACTCCAAGCTCTGTCAAGTCCTAGCTGTGTGGCTCTAGGGGGAAAGAAATCACCCAAGCACAGCTGGCCCAAATCACACTTGGTAGGTCTAGTTCCAGGCCACTGCTTTCCACTGCCTTACCATTGACAGACATTGTTAGCTAATCAGAGCACCACAGCCTGCTGGTCTCAGATACACCAGTGGGGTCTTTTAATCATGTACACTACCATCCTGTAACTACAGCTCCCCCAAAAAACAATTTGCCATCCTGCTTCCTGAATTACAAACAAGGATATGAGAAGATAGAAGAGTAAACAAAATAAGCCAAGGACATAAATAAACAAAGAAGGTCATTTCTTGAGTGGGGAAATTTCAGTGACAACAACTACAAGTTGTTGTGACAGCAAGTAACTGGGACAGTGATATATACTTGGAAACCTGACATGAAACCTGTTCTCAGGAATGGGGAGGGAGGACATTATCTGGAATTCTGAAGGTGTGAAGTTAGCTGTGCTTGGAGACTGAAAGCAAGCCAATGAGCCTGAAGCTGAGTGTCTAGGAATGCAGACAGGACCCAGTGGTAAGGATGAAGGCAGAGCAACAGAGCAGACCCAACCTTGGGCTCAGATTCTAAGCATTATTCTAAGTTCAGTGGAGAACTTCAGGAGGATGGAAAACAAAATGCCAAGACTCTCATTAAGGCTTTTAAAAGACTCCCTCTGAGCTGGCTGAGAAGTCATATACCAATAATTGCACCACTTGGGAGGCAGAGGCAAGCTGATCTCTGAATTCAAGGACAGCCTGGTCTAGAGAGTGAGTCTAGGATAGACAGAACTACACAGAGAAGTCTTCCCTTGAAAAAACAAGGAGACAAACAGCTAGCATGGCTTCTAACCCAGCACTGTGCGAGACAAAGATGAGAAGACCACTGCAGCTTGCAGATGCCTGCTTAGCTCCAAGTTTAGGAAATGAGTAGACAGTCTAAGGGAATAAAGCAGAAAGTCATAAACCAGAGACCTCTTCTAGCCCGAGCACAGGTATATATAATCCTATATAATAGATACTACATACTCCAGGTACTGTATGCTACACGCACATCCCCACACCCACATATATGTGTGTGTGTGTGTGTGTGTGTATGTGTATATGTATATGTATATGTATACATATATATATTTATCCTGGAACTGAAGATGTGTTCCAGGCCCTTCTCCTGGGATACTAACTCTTCCATGTATGCATCTGAGGAATGAACATAAGCACAGTACTTCTCTGACAGCCCACAAGCCCAAACGCCATCCCTCAGTGGCAGGAAGGGAAAGGAATTAGTAAAGGCCAAGGTCAGCGAACCTCTTCCCATTATGAAAACACTGCTCAGCCAGTCATAATATCAGTGCGGTTGAGTACTTGGTGGTGTTGAGTACTTATGGCAAAAATTCCAGTTTAGCGTCTTCTACTTCAAAGAAATAAAAAATAAGTGAATGTTGTGAGAAGCAGCTCTGCCAAGGAGATCCTGGCTACAGTGGTGAGGATCCTAGGGCTAGAGAGATGCCACAGCAGTCAGGAGCACCCGGGGCTCTTCCTATGGACCTAATTCACATCCCAGCAGCAGTGTCCGGTGGCTCCCAGGTCCCTATAATTACAGCTTCAGGAAACCCAATGCCATTTTCTGACCTCCAAGGACACCTACGAACACATGGCACACAGACAGACAGAGAGACAAACAGACAGACAACAGGAGCGCATAGGCTTTGTCAGACACATACACACACAAACACACACACACACACACACACACACACACACACACACACACACACACACACACAGAGTCTTGTTTGGTTTTGCAACAGGGTCTCAGAGGACCTATGTACCGAAAGCCCATCCCAACAAACAAACTAAAATCTCCAGGTGAACATGAAGAGAAATGCAAAGAGAAACTAACACAAAAGTCAGGATAACAGTTTCCTTCAAGAATGGAGAAAAAGAAATGACATAGAGACCTTTAATGTTGCTTCCATCTTCCTATGGTAGAGGTGCCAGCATTCTTCCTGTTTGGCACATGTTCTTAACACCTATCCTCGGCCACTGAGATGGCTTCGCAGATAAAAGGATCATTTCCCAACCTGACAACCTGGGACCACATATTAGAAAGAAAGAACTGACTCCAGAAGTTGATCTCTGACCTCCATACACATGCCATGGCATATGCACAAGCACGTGTGTAAATACACATGCATACACACACACACACACACACACACACATACAATAAACGTATGAACGTGTTTTTGAAGGTGTGTGGACTTTAAATTCCCTTCTTCCATACCAACCGGACTTTTGCAGAGCACATCACATCTCAGCTAAAAACAATTTCCAGACTCTTCTACAAGCAGTATGCCCACGTGATTAGGCTCTGCCAAGTGTGTGAACACTTGTGTCCTCCCTACGTTTATGAAATGGAATCATAGGTGTAAGTCACAGATTGTGAGGATTTTAGAGCTGCCACACTGTCCTGCACAGCCAGAGACTGAACCACTACAGCCCAACAAAGAGAATTAAGAAATCGACACAAGGTGTTGGGTGGTGGTAGGATTCTTCTTTAATCCCAGCACTTGGGAGGCAGAAGCA